>NC_084521.1:427500-502500 GCF_024500385.1 Phyllopteryx taeniolatus | reverse complement strand
TTTTGCAACCCTCCATTGTAGATATTAAGGAGGTCTGAAAATAGGGATGGGAATTATTATTTATTTTTAATCTTGACAATCACGCCTTGTTTTTGTGGTTCAATAAAAAAATAACACAATATATTGAATGTGGGGCCTCCAAACCCCAGACCATCATACCCTGCCGGTAGATGTGTGGTGTTCAATTGCTTGGTGTGCGGCAAAGTGTCACCGACTATTTTTTTCCGCGAGTCCACTTTAGATGTGTTCCTCAACAAAATGGCCGCACGGCTGCTGTTTTACCTCTGCCGCCTCCGACGGAGGAGTTTGGCATGTCCACGTCGATTCTGGATCTCTGTGTCACGCTCCCGCCGGCGTCTCCGTCCTCGCCGCCGCACCTGATGCCCTGAGGCGCTCCCCGGACATCCACGCGGTCCACAGGCTCCTCGTCTTCCTCGTCCAGGTCCTGCATAGAGCGGTTCTGCTCTGGGCTCTTTTAATAACACGCGAGAAGAATGAGCAGATGTGCTTGTAACGTCATCGTTTCATATGTACGGCATTTCCTCAAACTGTGGTAGCCGTGTCGTCACTCATCTACGAGACAAATTCCATCCATTTTTTTTTTCTATTGGACAGGGGTGGCTAAACTTTTGTGCTCAATGGGTCACATGGTCCAGCTCATCTATAGATGAGGCTAAAAAAAAGTTTTTTTAAATTAATAACTTGATACAAAAATAAATAATTCTAATACAATTTAAACCGCAGTTTTTTAAAATCTATTTCTAATAAATTTAGTTGTATTCAGCCAATTAATACAATTTCTGAAATGTATGCGACAATTAGTAAATTATTTTTATTAAAATGTTAAACGCACATGTAAAATTATTACATTAGTATATTATTGTTACAATGAATCAATTACATTTAGTGAGATGAATAAATAAAAACCAAATAAAATATAAATAAAAGTCAAATATTCCATGTTACTGATGAACTAATTCACTATTTTTTAATTGTATTATTTTAATCAATTACAATTAAATAATTTATAAGAAATACTGAATCCCTGTCAAATGTACATGTATTTTTAGAAAGAATATTTTGACATGAATGAATACATAAAAAGTTTAGATAAAAAAATCTGCTATATTAATGCAGCAAATATACAGGACTCTTGATTAAAAGTACGGCGCCAAACTTTGTCTGCTAATATGCCAACATGTTTTCGGAATGTGGGAGTAAGCCGGCAAAAATGCAAACTCAATGTTGTGCGGCCTTTTTAATGTTGCCGTTTCGCCATCATTTTAAACTATTTCAAGTAATCATCATTATTTATTTGCGAAACATTTTTATGAATTAGTATAGAAATGCATTTTTACCAAATAAATGCCACGCCCCTAATAAACACCATCCTGCTCATGTCAACAGCCCCTTTGACCTCTACATGAGGAACCGGTGCCCGGTCTGCAATTTTTCTTGCCTCGTTCTGGCCAAACTGGTCGACCGAGTCACAATAGACTTCGCTGTCCGAGTCGCTGGCGAGCTGGGCGGGGCCCGTCACATCCTTGCTGCCGTCTGAGGAGCGGGAGGGGTAAGAAGAGTCAACACAGAAAAGTCACAGTCCACCTCATGTGGTAAAAAGATTAACAATTAAACGAGAAGAGCCTCGGTTTGTGTGAAAAATGCCACCATTAAAATAAAGCTGTGGTCACATGGGAATGCCAGCGGAAGATTCACCTAGTTTTCTGGAAAACATAAAAGTTATTCGCTGAAAAACGCACATATTCGCTTATTTGTGTGCTTTTTCTGTAATCCCATCTGCCCTGCTCCTTGCAGGTGTAAATAATCGTTCGCTACTTCATGTATTTCGTCTATTGTGGGTGGTTTCTGGAACGTAACCCCTGCAATAAACAAGGGATTACTGTACTGGCTTTCTGTTCATACAGAGCTCTGGCGCTATCTTGTGGCATCTTAAGGCTTTTAAGAAAGAGCACAAAAACTGCAAATAGGTTAGATTTTTGGCAAAAATTTGCCGCTAGGTTGCACGGAAGAAAAACGCAGATTGGTGAATTTGCGCCAATATTCAGGAGTTCAGCGAACACGCTTTTCTTCCGGTAGCGTCCTTACCGTCGTGGTGGCCGTTGAGCAGAAGCTGAGCGCCCGGCGCTTCCTGAGGGACGAGCGAGCATTCGCCGTTGGTCAAACGCGCCACGTCGTTGGCCACCTTTTCGTTCTGAGCCGTGCGCGACCTCGGCGACGCTTTCTTCTTTGGCTGCGAGGCTGCAAATAAACCTAATCAGTGACAAAGTAAACAATAATTTCTCAGGTAGCTTGAACCGAATTACCTTTCCTGACCTCCTCCTCGTCTTCTTCCTGCGAGTCTTTGCCGGACGTTTCCTTGCGGTCGTCGGGCGTGGGCTCGGCGGGCCGGGTCTCCAGCGTTCCGTTCATTTCCATCGTCCTGACGACGCTCTTGGCCACGCTCCTCGACAACACGCCGCTCGGAGTCGAGCCGAAGCCTGTCGGCCGCACAATGGAACGTCTTCAACGCCGGCGGAATGCTTTCTGGCAAGCTAATCACGCCACAACACTTTTCACGGTGGTCGTGAATTAGCAACAATGGTGGCTACAGTGCAACCTCCAAAGTCCAACACACCCGACATCTTAGTTAGGAATTTGAAATTAAAGTATGTCCTTAAAGTTACGCAAAATAGCCGACTTTCTTTTTGCGATGCAAGCCGCCTCAACAAGAGCTTTTTTGAATGGAGTGGGCAAAGTACGAACCACTCCATTCTTCAAGCTGGCTCGCTGAACAGTTACATTAACAACAGTCCTGTTTGTTGCCTTAGTTACCGTTTTTATATTGTCTCAATAAATAATTGCCTCTCTTATTTATTGTTCAAAATTAAATTAAAAGTTTTGGCAAAACAAACAATTTCACACATCTTACTTCACAAAATAAACTAATAATTGACTTAATTAATTTCTTTATTTAACCATTATGTTTCCAGGTAAGCAATTGAGAGCAGATTTTCATTTGCAATGCCGACCTGGAAAAATTATTAATAATAAAGAATACAATTAAAAAACTAATGATTTATTTTATTACTTTATTGGCTGTGGGGTCCGATCTGAAGAGGTTCCACTGTGTGCGCGTCAAGCGACAAAAGCACAAAACAACCCAAGCTACAAAGTCCGCACCGCTATCTAGCACGTGTGGCTAACTGGCCTAGCGGCTATTCGGCAAAAACACCGCAGTCAGGTCACGTGTACTTGCCTTCCAGCTGCCTAGCAAACTGCGTCAAACGGGCTATGTGTGACAGGAGACAAATTGTAAAAAAAAAAACAACAACAACAAAAACAAAAAAAATGAGACAAAATGACATGGAAAGACTGTAATGCAGTCATGCACTATCAAATTTCGCACCCCCGCAATATCGCAGATTAGTAAGTGATTGTTGTTTTTTTTAATAGGTGCTTACAGACATGAATTTAGAGTTGTGCACCTTTAGTGTAGTACCATGTTGTGCCACAACACTCACTTTTACTCAGTGAGTAAAAAGAGGCGGCAAAGGTCCCCAGCTAAACTCCATAATAGAATTACCGTAACAGCTCAGCTAATTTACTTAGCCCGTCGATTGTGTTAGCATTAAGCTAGCTGACTTTCTCTAGAGCAAACTATATAATACTGGTACAACGTTGTGGTGTTTAAATACACAATATTTAATTCTCTTTTGTTTTATGTGTCAGTTTTACAATAAACTTTAACTGGAAGTGACAAACAGGTTTTAGCAATCAGTTTATGTCTAATATGGAGAACAGAAGTGTCGACATTTCCTCAAAGTGATATTATACAATAATCTCCTATTTCTTGAGAGCAAGAAAGAACAGGTGCTATAGAATTCTTTAAAAAGTGTATTTTAATAAGTTAAAATGTTTAATGATTATGGGACGGGTACAACTATCACAAATAGCGTAATTAGCTTAGTCATGTTTAACTTACTGTCACAATATATATAATTTCTTAAATAGCAATTTGCATGCTAAAAGTTGTGTTTTTAAATTTATGTCTGTATAGATTCTCAGTCATCCAGGTTAAGGTTGAACTGAGGCCTCTAAAGGCTTGTTTGTTATATTTGTTCTTGTACTCCTAAAACATACACAAATGACTTGTAATTAGGCTAGTGGAAAGTTTTATTTTTATGGTCTATATATTGCTGCTGTTCACCTATCACGGGTGTGTGTAGAAAGTACCCCAGCAATAAACGGGAGTTCACTGCTTTTCACACGGAGAAACCCAACCTGTGCTGAGGTCTGATATCTGCGTGATTTTTTTCTTCTCGTCCACCAGTTCATAAAAGGGTCCGAGGATCCGCAGGAGCTCCTCCACCTCGCCCGTCATGGGCATGCCCTCCAGAATCTACACGCACAAATCCGTAATTCACTTCAATGAGTGCCGAAAGGCCACTTTAAAGAAGAAAACGTACCAGCTTCATTTCGTCAACGTAGGCCGCCATCGCTTCTTCTTTTGTCATTTCACCCAGAGAGTTCCATGCATTCCTAATTGGTTCAAGCACACAAAATCAAAGCTTTCATTGCATCATCTTGATATGTGCTATGACAAAGTGAACGTTCATTGTGGGTTGGCTCTGTTTATTTTTTGGCCAAACCGTTCCCTATGGCCCCCAGCGCTCCCAAAATAAGTTTCCCGAGAGCCTTGTCAAACTTCCTCCTCTGCGAATGTCAAGGGACAGCGGGAGAAAGTGTGGGGAAGAGTGGCGTTTTCAATTTGTTTTGCAGCTCCCGCCGGAAAGATCACCAAGCTGGAACTGTGGCCGACGAGTCCACAAGTCGACAAACTCGAGCGGCGAGTGAACGTGGGTCATTTGAGGGCAGAGAGCAACGTGATGTGCAAAGTGCGCAAGCCTGTTGGATGGTAGAAATCTATCTGTGCCCTCAGATTCTGGATTGGAGTTACTAACAATTAATTTCTTAAACCATCAAAATATTCAAAGACTTGTGTTCTATTCTGTGTTAGTAATTCAAATTCAGAATCTGCTGGCACATATGTACTTCCATACTGGTGGAGTCCCTGAAAGCTACACAAATGCAATATTATGACGATAAGTCTTGCCGTGTACATATGCACTCGTAATAAAGCACAATTAATTAAAGAGAGGTCTATTCTGTGCAGTTTTGTTGTCTGATTATACCATAACGTTGTGTATACTTAATAAAGTGACAGTTGACCATTTAGCTTTGCCGACGGCATCCCAGAATCCCGGCCGGGCGATGTTGCACTTGCCAACAGTGGCTTGCTTGTAGTAACTGTAAAACTTGAGCATCATGTCGTTGGACGGCTGAAAAGAACCTGCAAAAGAATGTTTTAAGATGATTAAAAAAAAACATCTATATTGTCATATATATTATTTGCATGAAGCATTAGAATATATAATGGCTTTAGATGTGTTGAAAGTAGCATGTGAGGGGGTGAAACTCTCCACAAATGTTTTTATATGGTCGCTGATTTTCACCAATAGGCAATAAACGTGAGTTATTGTACATCGAAACAGTGTCGCCCAAGTCTGCTATGCCAAGTGGATTAGGCCTTTTTAAATCCTTGTCGTCGTCAGCGCAGTGCAGTGCGTGTTTAAAGCCCGGTTGAACTTGAAACACAGTCGACTGGCCCCAACGACCACTTCTGTTTTTGTTGCACTCACCATTCGGTGGCAAACTCTTGATGACTTTGACGGCGGCGTCGAACCGCAGTTGGGTCAAACGCGTCTGCTCGTCCGCACCGAGCGACTGGGCCACCTCCATTGTGACAAGCAGCTACACTCAGACACACAATATTCGTTTAAGTCGTCATTTTATACTCGGGGAAAAAAACAAACAAAAAACAAAATCAAAGCCACGCTTCAAATTGTGGCATGCTTAACGCTGTTACTGAACCAGAGAGCCTACACACCACGTATCTTCTTGGACAAACAGTTAGCAACACCGTTACTGCTGAATACATTTCACACATTGCAGAAGATTCGAAGGAAATTCGAAGGACTAATGTCGCTTACCGTAAAAAATGTGACAGCCTATCTGAGTGTCAGAAGGCGAGCAGCCCCTTGCCTTCCACCACCAGACGCCATGAACAACAGTGCAGTGTCAAAGCTGGTACAGGTGCATTCTGGGATTTGGAGTTTCTTTCGGTTTACTTACGACAAACACCCGCGTGAACGGATGAGATTCCTCGCGTACAGTAAAACACAGGTCGCCGAACGAAAATAGAAAGAGCCATAACTATTACAATAGATAGCTGCTTACTATTGTCAATGCATTGGAAACACGTAAAAAATAGTGGGTTTAGCTGACTCTGTTTTGGTAAGACTACAATTCCCAGCATGCTCCTGTGGGAGTGAGTGTCAGGCTGCTAGTCGAAATAAAGAGAGCTCACTCTGATCGCTTTACTCTTTGCTAACACGAAAGTGAGCATTTTCCCTGTGGTTGTTGTATGTATAAAATAACATTTAGCGGACAAAATGTGACGTTTTAGATTAAATGTCTACGATTGCGTGTGAAATTTGATAGTGTTGAAGCGCGTGGTGACTCGTCTTTGCAAGACAAAGCATAACGAGACGATCTTTGTGTCTGAGGCAAGTAGTGGCCCACAATAGCAGGCGAGGGAGGGGCCGGGCCGCTCCCGGACTGAGGCTGACTCGGTAGCCGCTTCACTCGAAGGGAAGTCGGCGAAGGGGCAACGACGCTCGCCGGAGGCATGTAAAGATGGCAGAGCTACAAATGTTGCTCGACGAGGAGATTCCGGCCGGCAAGAGAGCCCTCGTGGAGAGTTACCAGAACTTGACCCGAGTAGCGGACTACTGTGAGAGCAATTATGTGCAGGTAAGCCAAAGCGGAGCTAACTCCTGGCGCCTTTTGTGGCGAAAAAGCTCGGCGTTCGTACCGGAAATTTGGATCACGAAAGTGGCTGGCCGGGCCCTGTTAACACTCTACTCACGGGGCGGCTTCCGTTGAGCCGCGGTGGCGATATTTGTGCGTGTTTACACGGAGGGTGTGTCTACTGTTCACCCCTTTCAATCCAAATTCACCGTGTCGGTTGGAAACTGGCGATGCGCGGAGACCCGTTTTACAGCGGGTCAGTGAACGCGTCTCAGCTGTTAATTTGCTTCTTATTTCGCGAGGAGGCCCTCAAAGAAGTCATATAATCCCACATTTACTCGCCACACTGCCAGTAGAAGCCTTTTCCGGACACTATAACACCAGACGGGCCACAAAAACAGTGCTTGAGGCGGGGAAGCCCCAAGTAAACTCGAATATCAGACTTGTGTTGCTGTTGCAGTAGCAGCATTATTTCCAGTCCATTAGCTCGTTTATGATGAGCCACGTTGTTTAAAAAGTGCGCGTGGTCATGTGTGGAATGTGCTGTTTTATGGAGCGACAATTCATCTGCAGACTTGAGGAATGTGCAGCCATTGTAGCTTGCTGCTATTGATTGATTGATTTTTTTTTTTCCTCGTCTCCCTCAACAAACTTCTTGATGGCTTTCATCTCTGCTTGCTGCACATCTGTCCTTTAGTTTGACTCATCATTTGGTTTGCGTCGTGTTGCTTTTGGAGCCATTTGGTGCACGAGTGACACTTTTTTGGATTGATTTGATTGATTTTTTAACTGACAGCTTTGTTGAGTGAGAAAGTAGGAGCAGGAAAAAGAGGAAGGAGCTATCGGCCAGGGAGGGTGTGTCTGTTCCAGCTGCACCCCCCCCAGGATTCCCTGTAATTTCGTTTTCTTCAGAGGCCTGTTCGCTGTGAGGAGCAGCGGTGCCAATTCCAGCTTCACATGGAGCTAAAGTGCCTGCTCGCCGTCTTCTATGGGAACATTTTTGTTTGTTTGTTTGTTTGTAAGGGCTCGACAAAAAGTCATAATTTGCCAAATTGAACTAAAGGAGAACTTCAACCCTTTGAAGGATCGCATTCACCCCAACATGCTGTTTTGTTTGTATTTCAACTGACTAGTGGTTCAAAAAATATACCTGTATTTAATGTAAGCCACTGTAACAGTACACATAGTTAGAACACAAACACTGAACTTGAATATAGGGATAAACAGCAATCATATAAGGATTAAATAAAAAATGTATGGCACGTTGGAGTTAAATAAAAATCAGAACGTTAAAACAAACAGTTCTTAAAGATTAAATGCAAATGTATTGTACTGTACTTGAACTTTAAATACAACCGAACTGTACTTGAAGAGTAAAATACTGGATTCAGGCTCAATACAAACTAGCTGCAAGCTTTATTCTAATGTGTTTTATTGTATTTTAAAAAAAATTCAGGCATCTGCATCTTGCACTGCCAAACTGGAATTGTACTTGCACAATAACGTCTTTACGTGTACATTCTATTTGTATTTATGAATTTAGTGATTCTTTCGCGTGTGACAAGCGGTACTCGTACCATACGTTGAAAATCGCTGCAATCGAGCGTTTCATGTCTGTAAACAATCGGCACCGGGATACGTCCAGGTGGCAGAAAGTGACTGACAAACTCAAACCATGACAAAAACTTGTCAAGACCATACTGACGATATTTAAAAAAAAATCACTGTTAATTTGATCCCTATTCCTATTTAGTTCACTCACCATGAATTGAGATTTGTAATTTAATTTGTCTTTTAATAACCTAAGCAAACAATCCAAAGAAAGTGAGACACGTAGCGATAATTGTTGAGTTGTATTTTCCAGAAATGTCATGTTTTCTCGAGACTGTACGCCACTCACGCGCTTAGTCCTGTTTTACATTTTTTTATCTGTTGAATGGAACAAACAGGAAAGCCGTCGAGGACAAAAGCCACCGATTAACATGCCGGTTCCGTTATTAGGAGACTTCCTGAGGAAACGCAAGTCATACGCCGAATACAGAAATAAGTCAAAATCACCGACCGTCGCGTCCTTTTTATGCTCGCTTTTCGACATCTATTTGAGCACCATCCGTGACACACCGAGGGACTGTAGAAGAGGAGGAGGAGGGAGGTACGGCGTTGTGACGTGTTGCAGTGACAAGCCCTTCAAGCTGAGACGTGTCGGTGTTTCAATGTGTGTCTGAAATTAACAGGGGGCTTATGAAAAGTGCACTTTTTTTTTTTTTTGTCCAACGCTTCACACAGCAAGCTGAGGACTTTAACAACATAAAACCAAAAAAAAGCCGAAGCTTGAACACGCCACGGCAATTGCAAAATGGCGTCAACAAGAGTGGCAAAATTCCAGGAATTTTCAAAGTTGGAAACTTTCCACTACTCTCAAAATGTTAGGGGTGTTGGGCTTTGGGGTGAAATTTTAGGAGGAAGCTAAAACGTTTTCCAACCTTTACAAGTGAACTCAACTCGGGCAAAATTCACAACTTGTTTGATCAATTAATTAACCGATACGTTTCCTGGTTGAATTCCAATTGGTATTTAAACGGTTGTCTTCATTCTGTTGACATTTTGACATCTGTCATTTTTACAAAGTCTGAATATTAAGAGAATTAGTGGTAATTGTACAAGAATACTCCAAATATGAGGAGGACAAAATGCTGAATTGACAAAAAAAAAGTAATGCAAAACTAAAGTTGTTAAGTATGACAAAAAGGTTGTAATTGAGAATAAAGTTGTAATATGAGAGTATAACATCACAATATTTCATGGAAAAAAAACTGAATATTATGAACAAAATTACAATCACAATATTATGAGAGAAAAATTTCAAGAGGGGGGAAAAGTGTTGGAGAACAAAAGACTTATGCTGAAAAAAGTTGTAATATTACAAAATGTGAATATTATGAGGGGGGAAAAGGTTGAGATGGTGAGTGACACCAAGATCTAACAATTGATCAGCAGTATGAGGCTTCAAACAAGAATTGGCCTCTGAGCTGACCTTCATTTGACGTTCTGCAAAACTCACTCGCATTGCGAGGCTTCAAACAGGAATGTTCTGAGAGGGACCTGGCCGCTGATCTTGTGGTGTCAGCATCAGCTTGCAAACTGGAAGAGTAACAGAAAGGCATACAAGTGGGACCTTCTTTGACAGAAAACAAAACAAAAAACACCTGTTGTGATTTTGCTTGATCAGCTCCTTATTGTCGAACGGCAAGTTGTGCAAAGAGTACGGAAGCATTGAATAGTTCAAGATTGAAAAGTTTCGACAAGGTCAAATGAAGTTCATCTGGGTTCACCTGAAATCCTCGTATCACTACACTTTTGGGAGTAGTTTAAGAGGAATGGATGGGAATCCGCTATATGCGCAACCTACTTCTGCATTCAAAAAAGCAGATGAAAGCCGGCGTGGGTAAATGGCGCAATGGGACTCGGGCAAAGCACCCACAGGAACTTGAAACGTCTTTTGAAACATAAGATGTCACCACAGTGCCACCAAAGATGACAGTATCCAATGCTTAGGCCTTGTTCTTGTTTACATATATCATATTTGTATAAATAAATCATATACATGTTGTTAACATTTGTCCGAAGATACCAGCCAGAAAGAAAGCAAAATTTTGGCATCAGTCATGTCATCAAACTGTATTTATACTCATTAGCACGGATCCTGTACACAGGAAGTTGGCTAACCTGTTTTCCGGGTGTGGCTGTGTGACGTTCCGCATATGGTGGAGTAATGGAAAATGACGAGAATAAATGGGATTGACTCAGGGGTTTATCAAATTGAAAGGTGGCTCTTCATGAGGAACTTGAATACACTTGGTGAAAACGTGTAATTTCGACTAAAACAAGTGCAGTTGAATATGAAGAGCCCATTTGCTGAACGAGTTCACAAAAATACAGACGCTAGGCTTGACAAGCTTGAGGGAAGATCAAGATACTTTTGTTTTTATTTATTTGCATGTTGAATGGAGGGAGAGAGGCTCTTTTTATTTACATTTTCAATGGGACTTTGTTGCTCTTTTTGAATAGGGAATGCATTTTTGTGAATTTGTAATGGTTCTTTTATATTTAACTCAACATGATTCTTGTTTTTGTTCTTCAGTGAAAGCATTGATTGTTCAATAACATTTTAAAAACTTGATAAAGTTGTACTTACAAATATGTTGAAATGTAAGGCTTTTTAATTTTATTATTTTGCATGGAAGACCGCTTATGGCAAAACACTATTTATTTATCCTTCAAAATGATAGCTTTCTATTAAATTAGCTTAATTCCCATAAATTTCCATTATTTCCATGGACAGTTTGCAATTTGGAATTTTACATAATTCCCCAGTTTAACTTCCCATGGAAATTTACCACAAACTTTCCAGAAAGAGACAAAAATTACAATGAAATGACAAAAATGATAATTAAAAAAATCACGATCTTAGAAAAACACAATTGTAAGTCTCAACTTCCCCACACAAACAAAAAAATGCAACAGTCTGACAACAGAAGAAGCATCTAAGAACTCTTTTCTCAATACAGTAGGCTTATTTTCATACTCAACTTCAAACATCAAAAGCGTTTCTGGTAATATTCCGACTTTATTGTCAAAGTATAATATTTGTTGTTGCGTGTGGCCCTTGCAGTCCTTGTAGCACATGTTCCAGCTAAGTGTGTGGCTTCCAAAAGTCATCCGGCAAAGGTTAATAAGTTAGAGGCAAAGCTGACTTCTCCTTTTGTTACACGCCAAAGGAGTTTTTAATTGGCTCCACCAAGTTCTTGAAGGTCACACAGGCCTTCTGGCCTGGCAGTCTGCCGCCATCATATTTCTTCCTCCGGGTGTGCTTTTCCTTCACATTCCTGTTGTTAGCTCGTTAAACCCGCGGTTGTTGTTGTTGTTTGTTAGCATATTCCTCTTTGACCATTTGCTTGCTGCTCTCAGAAACACAGAATACAGCACTGAGGCAAATTAACATTTGTAAACAGTGATCCCCTTTAAAAATTCAGGTGCTTAGTTTTATCGCCATTTCAGTCACAGTATATTTTATTGGTACATTTGTCCTGGCTGTGAATTTACACTAGAACGCACCACGAAAAAGAAGTGCGACACAGTAACTCTCCATTACACCAGGTGGCATTAGTTTGATTTTGTCATTCAAACAAAGCAGCATGCAGACGCATGGCTGGCATGCAGACCTTGACTGTTTCCAACTCTATCTGCTAATCAAAGTATTAGGAAGTATTTTGCATTGGAATGGGAAAATGAGAAGAATTTGTTGGGATTTTCTCGACGTGAGCCTCGATTCGTGCGATGCGGTGAAGTACGAGCCCAAGTAGCGAGCAGTCGGGGCGAAAGTCATCGGTATTCCTAATGAGCTTCGGGATGTCAGACGTTTACATCAATCCGAGATTGATAGCTGCCCGGCCGAGATTACGGTTGGCGGCGATCAGCGTCTCCGCATGGCCAAGAGCTTCGTGTGATCGGCTAACCCTCCGGCTGGATTTACGGCGCTCTTAATGCCGCTGTCCACACGCGTTTGACCTTGAGTATTTTCATTCCTTTCATGTCAGGAATTTGGCATTTGTCAAAAGCTGTTATGTTTTAAAAAACAACAATTCATGCATGTTCTATTCCCAAATGTTTCTTTTCTGGTCGCGGTTATCTCTGGGAGACCCAGTCCGAGCCCCTCAACGGCACTTCAACAACTTCAGATGGATTCCGGGCATTCCTGAGATGTCCTTGCAGTCGGGCCCTCTGTACATGTGTGCGAAGACAAGTGTGGAAACGCGGGATTGTGTTGCCTTGGCATCAGTCGTTCCGACATGCCGGACATGTCGGAACGACTGACGCCAAAGCAACGCTGAACAATTTGTGTGTGTTTGAATACGCTGGCCTCAGCTGACACAAGTGTGGGGGGAAAACGCGTACCTCAGAGTTTCGACATGCTGTCTGAGTGATGTCACTGCGTCACGAGGTCCGTTTCCTCTTTCTGCTCAGTCATCTGGGTGGAGACTCTTGGAGAGTTCGGCTCCCTCGAGAGGAAGTCCAAACCTTTCCTCCTCGCCGCCGGGCCAGAGATGATGGTTTCCCTTTGAAGGCCGTCATCTTGATTGGAACTACAATGAAACTCCCATTAATCACGGGGGATATGTTCCAAAGCCACTTAAATAAAAGGTTTAAATAGTTTTAGCCTTCCCACACGCTTTGAACACAATTATCCCTCCCAGTTGAAGTTTACTATAGAACTGACACATAAAAGAAAATGTAACATTGTATATTTCAATACCAAAATGTTAAACCAAACCATGTCATTTCATCGAACAAACGTCTGCTCTGTTAATGCTAACTTATAATGCGAAACAGCATAAACGGGCCAACTGAAATTAGCATCGATGTTACGCTAACTGTAAACCTTCAAACAACTGCCACCGTAACACACACGGAGCAGCAACACATGCAAACATAGCATACAACAATAGTCACAGGCAAATATTCTTTCTTGCTTTTAATTATGCCGCATGTCTTGTGCTGCCCGGCATGTTGTGGTACTACACTGAAGGCACGCCCCTCTTAAATTTGCCTGTATACTGTAAAAAGAAAAAAAAAACATTTTTAATCTCCTATTTAGTGGGGATGCAAAATATACACCACGATATTGTGGCCGTTCACGATCTTTTAAGATAGACATTTGCTGTACCTGCGAGAGTTTGCAAAGACTCCAAACTTGAATGCGTTCTTCTTGCCGTTGAATTAGATTCTCATCCTGCCGACCTCCGCTCCCTGCGACAGTTTTATTGGGATCGTACGCACATGCCTCACATTCCTCGATTATTTTCCCTCTTCAAACCAGTCGAGGCGGTGACAGTCGGGACGCTCCGCAATGTCTTTGTTTACTCTGAAATAAAAGATCAAGTACCCTGGGAGCGCTAAAAAGCACCACAAGACTCGCTCGGCGCTCGACTTTGTGAGTTCTCTTTTTATTGCAATTAAACATGGTTCACGTTTACTAACATTGATTTCATCATTTGCATCCACTGATCCGTGTATTACCGTTGAATCTCCACAGGATATCCACGTCTACATACTGTATTAATAGTACAGAGATGAAGATAATGCTTGCTCCTTCCACCGTATTGTAAGACGATCTGTTATGCCATCTAAACTCCCGAGAACAAAAATCCTGGGGCGTATCTTTATGATATCAAAAACAAAACTTTAAAAATGAAAAAGAGAGGGGCAGAATATATAACAAAAGGATTATGCAACTTAGCAATTGATGAAAGTTGGTTGTACTCGCGTAACATCCCAGAGCAATCTTTGCCAGGTTTTCAGAAAGGCACTTTGTTGTAGTTTTATGGCAAGTGTAATACTTTCCATCTTAAAAATGTCACAGAGAATGTCAATCCACTTACCTGCCGTAGGTTTTTCCAATTTAACCAACTCCTTGTAATGGCTTTACTATAGCAAGCAGTAGGAATCTGAAATAGATCATTATAAGTGGAAAAAGATGCTGTGAAATAAATTTAAACGGAGTATCTGTTAGACCTCATGCCAAAAAGATAACAAATACTGTTGCTAAACAAGACCAAAATATGTGAAAATTATTTCCTCTGCATTTTTAAAAACATTTTCAGGCAATGGGATCTTCACAGTTAAATGTACTTGCGTTAAATATGGTTGTTTAGTTTATTACCGTTAATGTAATTCTTGGAATTTTACAATACAAGTCACCTCCATTGTTGAGCCTACCAAAATGAACCCAATAAAGCAATTTAGAGCTGAAAACAAAACCATTATAGCACTTTGTTTGTTCGTCGTCTTAGAACGCAGAAGGGCGTCACCGGCCGGGTTGGATCAGACGTCGTTTAATTACGGCCGTGTGATTAACACGAAGCCCATGCGGTAACCTCAAAGTGAAAATCTCTGGAATCATCCTCCTGACTTTTCCTCCATTTATTCCAGTCTCATTAGACAAGATAATTGACAGCTGGGGATTAGAAATCCTTGCACTATCATCTTGTAGTTTGTGGAAAACTAATTTTTCTTTTTTTGTGAGTGTTGAAAGAGTCAAGCATAGAAATTCTGGAAGAAAAAGGCTGTTTAGCATACGTGAGCTATTATTTCTACAAGTACAAACTTATTTTATAGACCGAAAAGCAATGATGCCATGAAATTACCAATCATATTCCTATTGTCACATTTGGGTGGTATATACTGATTGTCATGTACCAGGGTTTAAGTTCTTAATTCATAGCTCTTTTTTTCGCATATTTTTGTCAGATGGTTTGCGATCTTTTGTGGTGTTTCCTTATTTAGGCTGAATTAATATTTTACACGGGAAATTACTTCGAAGCGGTATTTTTTAGGACACCGCTACTGATGAGCGTGGTCATCAACTGTACGACAGAAGAGGCGTTGACCCATTTGCGACGTGTAGCTGGAAGAGAATAAACATTGTCTGAGTGTGAAATGTAGGCCAGCACTTGTACACGACTGACAAACGGGACTTGAGAGACTCGTGTGCTCGCACTGCTTAAATCTGCTTTTTGCCGGTAAAAAAAACCCAAAAAAATGGAAGTATCGTGAACCCCTGTTTATTGCAGGGGATGCATTCTATTCCACGCGTGATAGGTGAAAATCTACGAGCTACAGGGTGGGTGAAAAGTAAGTAGGCATTTCAAAATTAGTAATAAAATCAATGTGACTATTTCAAATTTACTGAAACAAGTGATACACTCCTAATTAAAATGGGAAAATGATCATAGCCACTCCTAAACAGTCATGTGACCACCCATCTGGAAATAATATAATGAGAAATCCCCATCCGTGGTGTACGTTTTACAAAATGTAATGACTTCAGTAGATGTAGAGACCATATTAAAAAAACAATTATATTTATATAACTTTATTTTATATATAACTAGAACGAAAGTACCTAGCTTAATGCTAAAATGTAGTGCGCAACGCTAAAGACTGGCTAATGGAAATTGGCATCGATGTTATTCTAATTCTAAACCTTCAAACAACTGCCACTAACGCACACGGAGCAGCAACACAGCAAACAGAGCGTGCAATATTTAAAATCAATTTGCAATATAGCAGGGGTGTGAATGATTAATTGTAATATAGCAGGGCTCACTGTAAAAGTTCCCTTTTCATCTCACGCGCTGCCTCATCGCATGACTGACTGTGTCCTTTCCACGCGAGCCCTCCCTCCATGCCGATATCGTTAACACTGGTGCTAACGTTAGCGCCAGCATACCTCGGCGCAGCAGCGCAGGCCGGCCTCCAGGTCAGCGGCTTTTAGTTGCACGGATTGCCAGGGGATTAGTAGCGCTCGGCCCCGGAAACGACGGTCAGATGGTCGGCGACAAGGCCGCTTTCGTTTTTTGTTGTTGTTGTCTTGTCATGTGACCACCTCGCTTCCTGCCTCCTGACCGAACCACGACCACAATTGGTAACCCAGTCAAGTTTATGCAATATGGCCGCCTGTAATATGGATCTGTCTCAATGTTTTGCGGGTTCTTTCCTGGCCCATCCACTCAAAGTGTGATCCCGCTTCCTCCTCGGGGGAGGTAATAACGGGTTTCGTAGTCGCCATACTGGTTTCCCATTTTAATTATTTTTTTAAAATATAATTTAATCATAATTAAACTTAGTTTGAATAAACGTTAAATGATATGTTTTTTTTTATTGTATTATTTACAATATATTAATTCAGCAGGTTTGAAGTAAGATAAATACATTAAAAAAAAATGTTTTATTGTTAACAAATTGAAGGGGGTAAAACATCTAAATCAGGGGTGCCCAAACGTTTTGGCTCAGGGGCCACATTGACGTAAAAAAAATTGTTATGCGGGCCAGCATTAATTTTACATGCTATCGACGAGGGGAATGCTTTTTTGTATGTATTTTTATTTTACTTTGTTTTACTATGTTGTCTGCTGCTAGGTAAATCTGATAACTGCCTGACCTGGATAAATGAAGGTTAAAATAAAAATTAATGAAATGCAAAATAAAGTATTTTTATGAAATTTGACTAAAACTCAAACTTTATTTATCAGAATCAACAAACAACATGTTTGCATTAATGTGAAGGGTGATACTGAGATCTCGACTGCAGTAAATGGGGCAGGTCTGGCTCAAAAGCGGTGCTTTTAATGCCCAAGATGTCACGCAGGTGGGAGTCACTTAGTCTTGTCCTCACGCAGTTCTTATTCATGTTCATGACTGAGAATGTCTTCTCACACAAGTATGTCGAGCCAAACAAGCTCAACATTTTCTTAGCAAATGTACGAATCTCTTGGCACCTGTCTTTATCCAGCTGCTGGTAAAAGTTGACATGAGGGAGTCACACTGCAGCTCAATGAGCTCCAACTGCAGGTGGGCTGGAACGTCACTGAGATCCACGGAAACGGGAGAAGAAAAAACCGTGATCTCCTTTTCAATAGTTGCAAAATCCCTGAAACGCTGTTGAAACGCCTCAGTCAGAGATGAGATGTTTGCGGCATACCTCCTCATTTGCGCACTGATATTGTGCGCAGGAAAACAGGTCATTATTTCTTGCAGAGATTGGAAATTTGTGGTATTGGGCTGCGTTTGTGACAGGTGGGTTTGGAAAAGTAGCAGCTTCGTCCGAAAGGCTTTAATATGTGAATACAGTTGGCTTATCAATGCATTTTGCTCCTGAAGGCTCGTGTTCAGGGCTTTCATATGTCGGGTTATGTCAACTAAAAATCCAAAATCAGACAGACAAACAGGATCGGTTAGGCTCTGGAGGTCAAGTTGCTCTTCACGCACGTTCATTTCACTGTCCACTCCTCTAAAAAAAATCAGTAACTGAGCGCTGTCGGATGCATCCGTGCTTTCGTCACAGGCTAACGAAAAAAATTCAAACTCCACTCCTTTTGCGTCCAACTGTCTCTTAATATCAGAAGAAACTTCTTCGATCCTTCGTGAGAGTGCTACGAGCCAGGAAAACATTGGCGAACTGTTGCTTTTTCTCAGGACAAATGTTCTCCCCCATTTTCATCACACAGTCTTTAATAAATTCACCCACAGTAAAAGGTTTGCAGTGCTTGGCAATCAGCGTTGCCACCTCATAGCTTGCCTTTGTTGCATTTTCATTCGACTCACTGGCTCTTGTGAAAAAGTGTTGCTGAGGCGTTAAACCAGCTTCCAGTTGCTTAAATTTTTCACTACGTTCGTTCCCAGTTAGCTTGTCGTAATTAGCATGTTCCGTCTGGTAGTGCCTCTTTATATTGAACTCCTTGAACACTGCCACAGTCTCTTGGCAAATTAGGCAGACACAGTCGTTTCTAAACTCAGTGAAAAAATATTCAGACTTCCATTTGTCCTGGAAACGTCGGCCTTCGCTATCAACTTTCCTTTTCTTACTTCCAGTTGCCATTTTAGAAATGGGCAAAAAACAGATCATGCGCAAAACGGCCCCGTGAGAGTTCAGCCACAAGTTTACTGCCATCCTGTGGTGAAATATAAAATTGCGCATGTATTTTGTACTGCCGGGACACATATTGGTTTTATGACAGAGGCTTTCGGGCCAGTGGAAATATGAACACGGCCCGGATTTGGCCCGGGGGCCGGACTTTGGGCATGTCTAAATGAATGCAATTTGCGCTGCAACTAATTATTGTTTTTGTCAGGTTCAAACAACCTAGAACATTTAATAAACAATAAAAAAGGAAGGAAGACAAGAGGCTGGTTCTTTTTACTCACGAGGAGAACGGACAGAGGTGTACGCAGTTACAACCTCCTACCGCTCTGCCCACACTCTGCCGAGCCCTCTCTTTTTATTTTGTTAGGGTGGTTCCTAGTTACACAGACGTTGCTGCTGCTATATTGAGATAAGGGCACACACAGCAGCAACGTGAAACAATCACAGATATGACTCATTGCGCAGATGATAATGCAGATGTGTTCTTCTTCGGCACTGATAGTTTCAACCTTCGACCACAAAATGTTCCAGCCGCTATCTTTTGATAAGGGCACAGTTTTCCCTCCTGTTTATCAAATATTTACTCAAATTCTCACAGCACCTTACATCAGTCATTTCTGTTAGATTTTCGACTGTAGGATCATTTTTATGAAAACAAATACATTTACACTCAGAGGCAATGTTAATCTTTATTCATAGTCATCTGGATCTAGAAACAAATCAGGCAGGTCATAATGGACATCCTTATCATCATCACTGTCATTATCTTCAGGGTCAGGACCAAGTAAAGGATACATTTGAGCCATTCGGTTCTCCATGGGTGAGATTGCTGTTGTTATCAATGTATTAATGAGAGAACGCAGACAATGAATACAACAACATCCACACAAGGTCAAAATTGCTGCAAAAACATCGATTTATACCAAAATTGAGGACACCACGGCTTTGTATTGTCCAACGGCATTCATCCAGGCGTCCCACATGGAGGTGTCAACACCAGAGTGTTCCTTCATTTTACCATTAAGGGTTCAGAGTCCCTCGGTGAGACTGCCATCTGTAGCTGTGTTGTTGGGAATGAATCTGCAGCATTGTTCTCTGAACATAGCACATACTCCTCCTCTCTCAGCTAACGACATGTCAACAGCTATCCTGTTTTGGAATGCCATAAGTGATGTGGCTGATAGCTGTTCATGTACAGCTTCAAACGCACTCTGCGTCCAATTGCCCAATTTTTGCACGTTGTAATGGATGTAGTTGATTCTGTCTACGTTTTTGTTGGTTGTACACCACCAACAGATCGAGGACTCAAATCCTGCAGCTATTTGATCTACTAATTTGTACTCACTTGAAACACCACGGGGAACAATGAGAAGAGGGAGACGGAGAACGGAAAGAGAATGAAGACAAAATAAGAAAGGAAAAAGAATGTGAAAAGAAGGACAGGGAATATGTGTGTGTTGGATCATTTTGGCCCTGCCAGTCTGCTGCTCTTTTCTGACGTTGCCAATGTTCTGGCATGACAGTGGATAAACTAGCTGTTAATTCTTGTACAGACATAGGATGTGCCGATACCGGTAACAACAAAGTCACTAGGGCACAAAGACCTGTTACATTTTTTTGGCAATTTATCGAATAGTCTAGCATCTCCACACCACCACCAGATGTCCCCTCTTGGCTACGGATTGAAGTCAATTTCTACCACTATTGATACTGTAGGAACCTGAATTTTATAATCACCTATTACTGTCGAGGTTCCATGCGTGTTCGTTTTCGTGAAAGAGCTACAATTATAACGAGGTGTTAAAAGTCAACCAATTTATACCTGACAGAGGAGTCTATACATTATACAGAGCTCTGGGTCAGTAGCTACGCTTATCCTAGCCTCAGCAGAGACAACGCAGACTGAACAAAGCTATCTGTTCTTGCCTCTGACTTATACAATGAAGTATGAAATTTCTGTCATCTGATTGGTCCAACGTCCACTGACGTCCTCATTGTCCTGCAAAAATATGGCCATTTGCCGCTGGCTTCAGAAGCCGTCTGCAGATGCCGTCTCCACAGTCCGTTTTTTATTGTTCCATTCATCCTTTCCACTAATCCAGCGCTTTGAGTGTGGTAAGCACAATGATTCTTGAGATCAATGTGAAACATCACTCCTATCTTTTTCACAATTTGGTTAACAAAATTGGCACCGTTATCACTGTATATTTTTTCAGGAATGCCATATCTAGGAATGATATCCTTGCAAAGTGCCTTTCACATGTCAAACATGCCCTACAAAAATTTTTTGAATAAGAATTAAAGCCATAAATTGTACAATGTTGATGTATCTGCTCCACCATCCCTCCTGTTGAGACGTGTTACACCATGACTCAATATAGCAGCCCGTTTGTATAGATTTTTTGGTAGGATAGATTTGTTTTTTGGTCATACATAGATGTCATCTTGCTGCACTAAAACTGAGGTCATAAAATGACCTTTGCAATCTACGATCTGGATAAAGGGTTTGCTATAATCTGGCAAGGCTAGTGCCGTGCTTGACACTAAAACTTGTTTTATTTCACAAAAAGCTTTTTCTGCTTCATCAGTCTTTCTCTTGGTAAAAGGTGTCTGTAGACTTTTGTTTATTTTTCTTATTTTTTCAGCATGGAGGACGTGATTTACATACTCCTCCAAGGTGCCTGTAGGCGGGCCAATGTAGTGTTTGACCCAGCTGCGAATTGCGTCTTTTGAACCTGCATGGAGAGCATTCTTCAACTGCTGTTGAAATGGCCCATTTACATCTCCATCCTCCTGCAAGCCGCTATGAGTCTTGAATACAGTTATCATTCTTACTCTGTATTCCTCAAAAGGCTCATCATCCATTTGTTTTACTCTTCCTATTTCAGTGTAATTTGCTTTCTGTCTGAAACGCTGGGTTGCTCTGTTAATTAATCCTTGCACCCGGTGTCCCAATTCACGACTCTCATGGGCCAAAATCCCGTTTGAGTTTCTTGGATTCCATGGTCCTCTAATATTATGCCAATCTGGACCCATGGCTGCCATCCACACTTGTTGGAGTTCTGCACCTTTTAAGTTATATCAGAATCAGAAATCAGAATCATCTTTATTTGCCAAGTATGTCCAAAAAACACAAAGAATTTGTCTCCGGTAGTTGGAGCCGCTCTAGTTTGACAACAGACAGTCAATTGACAGAGAACACTTTTGAGACATAAAGACATTGACAAAAAGCAGTCACTGAAGAATAAAGGGTTGCTAGTTATCTGGTAATGCATTTTTTTTTGACAATTGTGCAAAAAGATGCAGAGTCCTCTAGCACTGAGAGCAGTTCGAAAGACTAATATTGCAATAGTGCGGTGCAATGACCATTGTGCAAAGGGCGCCGAGACTTCAAGGAGTGTATGACAAGTAGTGCGATAATCTGGGACAATGTTGATTGTGCAAATGTTGCAGATACTCCTCAGTCAGTGTGCAAATGGAGCAGATGCTACTCTTGCATGAGTGGCCAGTATTGGTCAACAACAGATATGCAAATAGTGCAGCGTGGCGAGACAACTACAGTGAGTGCGTGAGTAATATATAATTGGCCCCACAGAAATGAAACAACAAACTCAAGACAAAAAATTACCAGCATGTTGTAATGGAATTGTAGGTTAGGTCATTAAGAAGTTGATTGCAAGAGGGAAGAAGCTGTTGGAATGTCTGCTAGTTTGCATTGATCTGTAGCGCCTACCTGAGGGAAGGAGCCGGAAGAGCCGGTGACCGGGATGTGGAGGGTCCGAGAGGATTTTGCACGCTCTTGTCTTAGTTCTGGCAGCGTGCAAGTCCTCAAGGTTGGGTAGTGGTGTACCGACAATCCTTTCAGCAGTTTTGATTGTCCGTTGCAGTCGGAGTTTGTCCTTTTTTGTAGCAGCACCAAACCAGACTGTGAAGTAAGAACACAGGACTGATTCAATGACCGCTGTGCAGAACTGCCTCAGCAGCTCCTGTGGCAGGCCGTGCTTTCTCAGAAGCCGTAGGGAGTACATCCCCTGCTGGGCCTTTTGGAGGATGGAGTTGAGGAGGAGGGAGGATAATTAGTTGTCGATTAATGTATTATTTGTTGTCCCGCTACAATTAATGTTCTCTTAAATGTAAATGCTCGGTAGGCCTTTAAAGAACGTAATGGGCCGTTTGTTCCTTTGCATAGTTGCAATATACCGTTCGCGAATTTGCCTCTTGGAATATTGTTTTATTTTAATTTTTTTACCCGTCCTGTTCCATCCATCCATCCATTCTCTACCGCTTATCCGGGTCGGGTCACGGGGGCAGTAGCTTCAGCAGGGACGCCCAGACTACCCTCTCCCGAGCCACTTCATCCAGCTCTTCCGGGGGGATCCCGAGGCGTTCCCAGGCCAGCCGAAGGATGTAGTCTCTCCAGCGCGTCCTGGGTCGTCCCCGGGGTCTCTTCCCGGTGGGACATGCCCGGAACACCTCACCAGGGAGGCGTCCGGGAGGCATCCGAATCAGATGCCCCAGCCACCTCATCTGGCTCCTCTCAATGCGGAGGAGTAGCGGCTCTACTCTGAGATCCTCCCGGATGACCGAGCTTCTCACCCTATCTCTAAGGGAGAGCCCGGACACCCTGCGGAGGAAACTCATTTCGGCCGCTTGTATCCGGGATCTTGTTCTTTCGGTCACGACCCACAGCTCATGACCATAGGTGAGGGTAGGAACGAAGATCGACCGGTAAATTGAGAGCTTCGCCTTTCGGCTTAGCTCTTTCTTTACCACAACGGACCGATACAAAGTCTGCATCACTGCAGATGCTGCACCGATCCGCCTGTCGATCTCCCGTTCCATTCTTCCCTCACTCGTGAACAAGACCCCAAGATACTTGAATTCCTCCACTTGGGGCAGGATCTCATCCCCGACCTGGAGATGGCATGCCACCCTTTCCCGACTGAGGACCATGGTCTCAGATTTGGAGGTGCTGATTCTCATCCCAGCCGCTTCACACTCGGCTGCGAACTGCTCCAATGAGAGTTGGAGGTCACGGCTTGATGAAGCCAACAGAACCACATCATCTGCAAAAAGCAGAGATGCAATACTGAGGCCACCAAACCGGACCCCCTCTACGCCTCGGCTGCGCCTAGAAATTCTGTCCATAAAAGTTATGAACAGAATCGGCGACAAAGGGCAGCCTTGGCGGAGTCCAACCCTCACCGGGAACGAGTTCGACTTACTGCCGGATATGCGGACCAAACTCTGACTCCGGTCGTACAGGGACCGAACAGCCCGTATCAGTTGGTTCGGTACCCCATACTCCCGAAGCACTCTCCACAGGACTCCCCGAGGGACACGGTCGCACGCCTTCTCCAAGTCCACAAAACACATGTAGACTGGTTGGGCGAACGCCCATGCACCCTCGAGGACCCTGCCGAGGGTGTAGAGCTGGTCCACTGTTCCACGGCCAGGACGAAAACCACACTGCTCCTCCTGAATCTGAGATTCGACTTCCCGGACGGACCAGGACAGCCCCACAACATCCAGAGCCTTTAGGAACTCCGGGCGAATCTCATCCACCCCCGGGGCCCTGCCACCGAGGAGCTTTTTAACTACCTCGGTGACCTCAAACCCAGAGATAGGAGAGCCCGCCTCAGAGAACCCACACTCTGCTTCCCCATGGGAAGGCGTGTCGGTGGAATTGAGGAGGTCTTCGAAGTATTCTCCCCACCGACTCACAACGTCCCGAGTCGAGGTCAGCAGCGCCCCATCCCCACTATACACAGTGTTGGTGGTGCACTGCTTTCCTCTCCTGAGACGTCGGATGGTGGACCAGAATTTCCTCGAAGCCGTCCGGAAGTCTTTCTCCATGGCCTCACCGAACTCCTCCCATGCCCGGGTTTTTGCTTCAGCGACCACCAGAGCTGCATTCCGCTTGGCCAGCCGGTACCCATCAGCTGCCTCAGGAGTCCCACAGGCCAAAAAGGCCCGATAGGACTCCTTCTTCAGCTTGACGGCATCCCTCACCGTTGGTGTCCACCAACGGGTTCGGGGATTGCCGCCACGACAGGCACCGACCACCTTATGGCCACAGCTCCGGTCGGCCGCCTCAGCAATGGAGGCGCGGAACATGGTCCACTCGGACTCGATGTCCCCCGCCTCCCCCGGAACATGAGCAAAGTTCTGTCGGAGGTGGGAGTTGAAACTCCTTCTGACAGGGGATTCTGCCAGACGTTTCCAGCAGACCCTCACAATACGTTTGGGCCTGCCACGTCGGACCGGCATCTTCCCCCACCATCGGAGCCAACTCACCACCAGGTGGTGATCAGTTGACAGCTCCGCCCCTCTCTTCACCCGAGTGTCCAAGACATGCGGCCGCAAGTCCGATGACACGACCACAAAGTCGATCATCGAACTGCGACCTAGGGTGTCCTGGTGCCAAGTGCACGTGTGGACACCCTTATGCTTGAACATGGTGTTCGTTATGGACAATCCGTGACGAGCACAAAAGTCCAATAACAGAACACCGCTCGGGTTCTGATCGGGGGGGGCCGTTCCTCCCAATCGCGCCCTTCCAGGTCTCACTGTCATTGCCCACGTGAGCATTGAAGTCCCCCAACAGAACAATGGAGTCCCCAGCGGGAGCGCTCTCCAGCACCCCCTCCAAGGACTCCAAAAAGGGTGGGTACTCTGAACTGCTGTTTGGTGCATAGGCACAAACAACAGTCAGGACCCGTCCCCCCACCCGAAGGCGGAGGGAGGCTACCCTCTCGTCCACCGGGGTGAACCCCAACGTACAGGCGCCGAGCCGGTGGGCAATAAGTATACCCACACCTGCTCGGCGCCTCTCACCATGGGCAACTCCAGAGTGGAAGAGAGTCCAACCCCTCTCGAGAGGAGTGGTACCAGAGCCCCAGGTGTGTGTGGAGGCGAGTCTGACTATATCGAGTCGGAACTTCTCGACCTCACACACCAGCTCGGGCTCCTTCCCTGCCAGAGAGGTGATATTCCACGTCCCTAGAGCCAGCTTCTGTAGCCGGGGATCGGATCGCCAAGGTCCCCGCCTTCGGCCACCGCCCAGCTCACACTGCACCCGACCCCTATGGCCCCTCCCACAGGTGGTGAGCCCATGGGAAGGGGGACCCACGTTACCCTTTCGGGCTGTGCCCGGCCGGACCCCATGGGTGCAGGCCCGGCCACCAGGCGCTCGCCTTCGAGCCCCACCACCAGGCCTGGCTCCAGCGGGGGGCCCCGGTGGCCCGCGTCCGGGCAAGGGAAAACGAAGTCCATTGTTTGTCGTCATCATTAGGGGTCTTTGAGCCGTGCTTTGTCTGGTCCCTCACCTAGGACCTGTTTGTCATGGGTGACCCTGCCAGGGGCATAAAGCCCCAGACAACTTAGCTCCTAGGATCACTGGGACACACAAACCCCTCCACCACGACAAGGTGACGGCTCAAGGAGGGGCCGTCCTGTTATTTGTGGAAAAACTCAACTTTTTGCTATTTTTGTGATCAGGCCAAAGTCATGTCTAATATAAAAATAGGTCTTCTTGTGGCATGTTTTCACTTTAGTCTCTTTTTTTTTTTAAACAACAATATAGCTATTTGTCTTGTGTAAAGTTCCAATCCAGACCCGGATCTTTTCTGAATTCAACATTTGTTCTCCTTCTGTGTGCCCCGCAGGCCCAGGACAAGAGGAAAGCGCTGGAGGAGACCAAAGCCTTCACCACGCAGTCCCTGGCCAGCGTGGCCTACCAGATCAATGCCTTGGCCAACAACGTGCTGCAGCTGCTGGACATCCAGGCCTCGCAGCTCCGGCGCATGGAGTCGTCCATCAACCACATTTCTCAGGTCATAAAAACGCCGCCACGCTCACCGCTTTTGCTCTCGCTTCTTGAATTGTTTGTTTGAATCACAGCGCGCTGCCTTCACGCTTCCCTTTAGAGTACTCAACCAAACCTTGTCATTTCGGATCGCTCAACTCAACTTTGTTTTATAGAGCAAGGAAAATCCGCTAGCTTTATGGGTCATATCATATAATTTGATCAATCACGGTAAAGACATGGCCCTTTTTGAAATTTAATTCATTTGACTGATATGAGTATTTAAATTATTGGCAGTTGTCATCATTCAAATGATTAAAATTGTTTCAGAGAATTTTATTTATTTATTTTTTATTTTTTCAAACTTTTAATATCTTTGCCGTTTGTCCCAGAAGAACTTTCATGATGTGCAACATACAGTATTTTCTGAAAATGCTAATTACATTTTTGGATGTATAGGATTTTTCTTCTATTCCTTAATTTGCCTTTTCCATGAAAACAAACACCAATAGATCTTAGTGTCTTCAGTTTGTTCTTTTACAAATGGTCCGTGATTGTCACTCACACTTGCCTGCACAGTGTACGATCGCCTAAAAATACGAAAGTTGAAGCCGATTTAGCTGGGGTTCACTGTATGTCTTTATCCCAGCCCAGCAAGCGTTCTCACTGCTCGTGTGTAGCGTTCGAATGACTGCGCTTCAGTGCTTTTTCAGAGACCCACAGTGACACCGCCCAATGGTGGCAAACACACCACGCCGCATTAGTGCACCCTCAGTGCCCAATTTGATTTGTCAAGGGGGCCAAACTGAACTGAACTGCAGCGTAAGGCTCGAAAGAAACCTATTTGGCCATCAGTGCAGATTTCCGTTCTCAAGGTTTGTTCCTACTTGGAAGAGCCGTCTGTGTACTTGAGGTCATTCCATTAAAAACCGTCCTGACAGCACAGCGACGCGAAAGGTCAAGCAAATTAATCCCGGTGAAGAAGAAGTTGGACACACACATGCTATCTCGGCACGGTAATCCATCGGCTTTTGAGCGTTTAATCCTCCTCGGAAGGTGTGCGGCACCTTAGTTAAGGATTCCAAATTAAACTGAAGGTCACTGTTGATTTAGCCAAGGAAAAACCTTTGAGGGGTGTGACATGGGACAAAGCTATTAAATGCTGGTACTGGTACACATCTGGGAAAACTTGAGTTTTATCAGTGAATTATAATGTCAAAATTCAGGTGGCTGTGCACAATGTGGTGCGGTTCCTAATTGGAATGATTCAGCCTTGCCGGAGGTCTGCGCTCCACCCACTGCCATTGGAGTAAAATTTTGAACTGTAATGAAATCCCTCAAGCTTGAACTTCTATCAGAACCTTTTCATTTCTGCAGCAGCAGGGGGCTCCGTGCCAGTAATGGCAATGAAGGCATTAAAACATCAGACAAGTCAAGATAAGAGCCGCGGCCGATAGACTTTGTCACCATGACATCACACATCTGTCTGGCACAAACTCCATTGACGCTACTAGAAACGAACCCTTCCATGTCATTTGACCAAGACGTTCATTGAGAAAACATGTTACATGAGGATGGATGCATGGAAGGGGGACAAGTCATTTGAAAAATAGAATAGAATTAGAGCGACTAGCTAATTGACTCATTCACTGCTGTGGATGTTTAAATACATCAACTGGAATTCAACCATTTACTGCCACTGAGGAATATATTCGTCGTGTACATTTTGCAGTGGCTAGGTGTGGGGGTCCCGCCCAGCTTGTCTGTGAAATTCAACTTTGTAAACCACTATAATGACTCACAGATCCCTGTAGATGGCGGCGCAGCAGCGCTTTGTATTTGAGATCAGTACAACTTTTGAGTGGAAGACAAAGTTTAGGCGGTGAATCTCAGCTTGTCACGTCAATTACGAGGGAGAGAAATGCCAACACGTTGGAAGTCAGACAAGTTTAGGCACCTCACACTCAAAACACAGTGTGTTTGTGTATGTATGGTTGACAGCGTATGTGTCGCGATAGGTAATAAAAAGTGTACTCTTTAGATTTTTGTTCAGAAATTTTTTTACTGCATAAGCAGCAATCTCTTTTGTAAGAAATGTCCTATAAACTGGAAAAAGAAATTGTCTGAACAATAGAAATATAAAAACCTAATAACAAAAACAAGACGAGGAACGGAATGGACGTAGTATAAAGTTTGTCGCGATCGTGAGAAAAGATGACGCAATTGATCGAGTGAATGAAGAACGGTTTGTACTGTAAAAGAGCCACTGACATTGAACTCAAGCCGTTTGCGAGCAGCCACACCCATTGAGTTTTGCTAAATTAATCAAAGAAAGACAACCCAATCAAACATTTGCTACACACCGGTGGCAAAATGTCTTCCACAAACCCAATGATGGAAGTTTGCTTCCCAATCTGTCCCTTGAGAAGTGGCTACTATTTACTATTAAACATTTACAAAACCCACTGGGTGGAATTTGCTTGTGCTTTTCCCACATCTACTATCTTGTGTTTTCCCTCCGACTGAGCTGTGCGTAGAGTGCCAGGAATTGTTTTGCAATACGCTGAAGGTCAGTTTTTCATCCAAATGGAGGAAAAAGTGGACTTGTGGGACTTGAGGGCACGAGTGCGGCGGAAGCTGGCGAGCGAGCAAAGGCAAGACCTTTAAGAAAAAAAATACACTTTGTTGGAGTCAATCTTGGTGAATAGCTTTCAAGCCAAAACCAAGGCCACTGGACATTTTTGTTACCATGGGAACAACGTAGGGGAAAGAATATGAAACTAACCCTTAAAAAAAAATAAAAGCAGCTCATCTGCCACCTTGTGCTGCGTGTGTAGTGGCTCTTAAGAGGCTGTCAACAGGGAGAGCTTTGTGTGCCCAGAGGAAGTCGACGCCTCACACCGACAACCTCTCGGTGAAACTGCGTGTGTGTATGGCATTAAAACACACAATTTAAAGACCAACATTGACAAACGTGTTTTAAAAACGAACAAACAAAAAATCTTTCTCAATGGTCTTTGAGCCGTAAGTTATGCAACTAAAAAAAAAAAATGACGCGCTGACTAAGCAGTTTAATAGGCGGGAATGAATCTGCATGCAAACGTACACTTGTGGCTGACCAGTTGCTTATGCACTGAAGCATTACAGCAATACATTTTTAATAAGACAGGCTTACTGAAATGTCCATCCATCCATTTTCTACCGCTTATCCGAGGTCGGGTCGCGGGGGCAGTAGCTTTAGCAGGGACGCCCAGACTTCCCTCTCCCCAGCCACTTCATCCAGCTCTTCCGGGGGGATCCCGAGGCGTTCCCAGGCCAGCCGAAGGATGTAGTCTCTCCAGCGTGTGCTGGGTCGTCCCCGGGGTCTCCTTCCGATGGGAGGCGCCCGGAACACCTCACTGGGGAGGCGTCCGGGAGGCATCCGAACCAGATGCCCCAGCCATCTCATCTGGCTCCTCTCGATGTGGAGGAGCAGCGGCTCTACTCTTGTGATCCTCCCGGATGACCGAGCTTCTCACCCTATCTCTAAGGGAGAGCCCGGACACCCTGCGGAGGAAACTCATTTTGTCCGCTTGTATCCGGGATCTTGTTCTTTTGGTCACGACCCACAGCTCGTGACCATAGGTGAGGGTAGGAACGTAGTTCGACCGGTAAATCGAGAGCTTCGACTTTCGGCTTAGCTCTTTCTTTACCACAACGGACCGATACAAAGTCCGCATCACTGCAGACGCTGCACCGATCCGCCTGTCGATCTCCCGTTCCATTCTTCCCTCACTCGTGAACAAGATCCCAAGATACTTGAACTCCTCCACTTGGGGCAGGATCTCATCCCCGACCTGGAAAGGGCACGCCACCCTTTCCCGACTGAGGACCATGGTCTCAGATTGGGAGGTGCTGATTCTCATCCCAGCCGCTTCACACTCAGCTACGAACTGCTCCAGTAAGAGTTGGAGGACACAGCTTGATGAAGCCAACAGAACCACATCATGTGCAAAAAGCAGAGATCCAATACTGAGTCCGCCAAACTGGACCCCCTCTACGCCTCGGGTGCGGCTAGAAATTATGTCCAAAGTTATGAACAGAATCAGTGACAAAGGACAGCCTTGGCGGAGTCCAACCCTCACCGGAAACGAGTCCGACTTACTGCCGGATATGCGGACCAAACTCTGACTCCGGTCGAACAGCCCGTATCATACTCCCGAAGAACCCCCCACAGGACCCCCCGAGGGACACGGTCGAACGCCTTCTCCAAGTCCACAAAACACATGTAGACTGGTTGGGCGAACTCCCATGCACCCTCGAGGACCCTGCCAAGGGTGTAGAGCTGGTCCACTGTTCCACGGCCAGGACGAAAACCACACTGCTCCTCCTGAATCTGAGATTCGACTTCCCGGGCGGACCCTCCTCTCCAGTACCCCTGAATAGACCTTACCAGGGAGGCTGAGGAGTGTGATTCCCCCTGTAGTTGGAACACACCCTCCGGTCCCCCTTCTTAAAAAGGGGGACCACCACCCCAGTCTGCCAATCCAGAGGCACTGTCCCCGATGTCCACACGATGTTGCAGAGGCGTGTTAACCATGACAGCCCTACAACATCCAGAGCATTGAGGAACTCCGGGCGAATCTCATCCACCCCCAGGGCCTTGCCACTGAGGAACTTTTTAACCACCTCGGTGACCTCAACCCCAGAGATAGGAGAGCCCGCCTCAGAGAACCCAGACTGTGCTCCCTCATTGGAAGGGTGTCGGTGGAATTGAGGAGGTCTTCGAAGTATTCTCCCCACCGGCTCAGAACGTCCTGAGTCGAGGTCAGCAGTGCCCCATCCCCACTACACACAGTGTTGATGGTGCACTGCTTCCCCCTCCTGAGACGCCGGATGGTGGACCAGAATTTCCTCGAAGCCGTCCGGAAGTCTTTCTCCATGGCCTCACCGAACTCCTCCCATGCCCCAGTGTTTGCGTCAGCGACCACCAAAGCTGCATTCCGCTTGGTACCCATCAGCTGCTGCCAAAAAGGCCCGATAGGACTCCTTCTTCAGCTTGACGGCATCCCTCACCGTTGGTGTCCACCAATGGGTTCGGGGATTGCCGCGACGACAGGCACCGACCTCCATCCATCCATCCATTTTCTGACCCTCACTAGGGTCGCGGGCGTGCTGGAGCCTATCCTAGCTGTCATCGGGCAGGAGGCAGGGTACACCCTGAACTGGTTGCCAGCCAATCGCAGGGCACATACAAACAAACAACCATCCGCACTCACATTCACACCTACGGGCAATTTAGAGTCTCCAATTCATGCATGTTTTTGGGATGTGGGAGGAAACCGGAGTGCCCGGAGAAAACCCACGCAGGCACGGGGAGAACATGCAAACTCCACACAGGCGGGGCCGGGGATTGAACCCGGGTCCTCAGAACTGTGAAGCTGACGCTCTAACCAGTCAGCTACCGTGCCGCTGAAATGTATCCAACCTAACTATTTTCACATCCAGACTTTCAATCTTGAGGCAACATAATGCCACACGGCATTCAAGAGTTATTAGATTTGTTCTCAAGCGATTGTCAGCACTTTAAATTGGTCAATATTAAAAAGAAGAGATGATGTAGGGACTTAGCAATTGTATTGATTTGCAAACACAGTACATACAGTATTTCTGCATAACAGCGACAATTTGTTGCTGTACTTATCATTCATTTGAAAACTACTTGGTAATACTGTAGTATTTGTTGTTTGTGCCGTATGGAATAAATACCTCCTTTTGAGTTACTACTCATACTAGTCTGTTTTCAGCAATTGTTACTCCAAAATGCTCCCTATCGAGGCGCTTTCTATTTAAACCTAAAATGTCAGCTTTACAGATGCCACACCGTGAACACAACCAGGACTGGTATAGAAATTGAAGGCACATATAGTCTAAAGTGACCAGCCATTTTGGTCTTGTTTTGTCTGCTCCGCACACTCAGAAAAATCCCCTCGAAGCTTTTGTTGGCAAGAACAAACATGAGCAGTGAGCCGTGTCGTCCGTGTGTGCGTCTCATGACATGACGTGACCGGCGGGCAGGAACAAGTGAGTCGGTCTGAGGATGTTGCAAAAAAGCTGCAGAACATGAATGGGGCTTCTTTTTGAACGGGCCCCCCAAAGTTCTTGTTGGAGACTGGAAAGACGCGCTAAACTTTCGAGATTGGAACAGTGGTTCATCAGGCCACATTGACCTGCGCTCACCGCCGTGGGAAACAATTCAACTCTGAGGATTTGCTTATTCTGTCCTCGTAATCCCGCCGGACGTGCTCGTCCCGTTCCTGGTTGAGGTTTTATCTTTTGTTGCATAAGAATGTGTGGATCTGGCTCTGTTATTTGATGATGTGTCTTGTGTGTTGTATTACTGTGGGAAAGATAATCATTGAAAATTGACCTCATTTGTAAATCGGTGGCATACCTGTCTGCTTTGTGTGCACAAAGGTTGGTATGTAGGGTGTGTTTGTCCTGTATTAGACATCACAACAGAAGTTGTGCGGCGCTTTTTCCTCGCTCTACTTTTGAGGCATCCACAGCGGCGAGGAGGAAGTGACTTATCCGACTTGATCCATCTCATGATGCCACTACGATCACGTTGCAGTGATACAAAACGGCAATACTGTACAGAAACACAATACAGAGCAGTATTGAAAATCAGTATTTATCTAATAACATGACATTTATTCATGTGTGCAGATCACTACAGACGTGTTTGGCTAGTCGAACAAGTTTTGTTCTGACCAACCAATCAAAGGATGCAAAAATGCTGATGTCATCGAGGGCCAGCGCTCTGGCACTGTGAGGACGGATTTGAAATTTGCTTGTTTAAAGGATCCGTTCGTTGCTAAAATAGTGCATCAGCCCTGGGCGGATTAGGTTGACATGGCAACACACAGAGGCTGAAATCTGATTGGACAAAAAAATCCAGTCAAGAGAAAAGCTAACAAATGAAGTGAAAAGACTGTTTGGAATAAATTAATATCATTTTGATCAGCAAATATTCGACTTTAGGCAGTAAATGTAGGTCTCTGCTTTCTGAGTGAAAGCCATGTCAAGTCTGGAGGCATTTTGCTCCTGTCCTCCTGGACCCGAATCTCCATAGCAACGTGTGTGTGTTTGTCTGGTGGGATGTTGTCAAATTCGGTTTCAACATTCCACTCCTGGCCTTTTGATTGGCTGTTCCGCCGGAGATTTATGGCCGCCAGCTGGTGTGTGCGTATCCATCCATCAGCAGTGTGATCTGTTTCCCAACGAGTCGGCACTACCCTTCAACTCAACACTGTCATTCATCTTTGGGGCAAAACCGCTTCTAGGATGGACACACTTTGGAGAATATGAGAAAGTTATTCTGCACAAAAAATCTTTACTGATATTATTCCACCCATTTTTTTCCTTACACATTTCTCAACCAATTTTGAACAATACAAACTTTAAAATTCAGAACATTCTGGCTACTATTATTCCCATTGTGAAAATTCTCAGTTCTCAAATAAAATTCCCAAAGTAATAGATTTACATAAGTCTCACTTTTTGACCAATTGAAAACTATTCCAACTTAAAAATCATTCAAGACATCTACGGAGCTCTTTCAGACGTTCTCCAAATATCCACATTTTCACAGTAAAATCAGCAATGTTGGTGGCTGATGTCGTTCACTACATCAGGCCTGACTAATTTCCTGCCTAAACGGGCCCCCGTAACAATCAAAACAGGAAGCAAAATCCAAACAAGAGAGAGGGGCTAAAAGTAACCGCCATAGAAAACTTGTGGTGGAAAGTGAATGGAGTGAGGTTGCTCAGGTCAGCAAAGTTAGCGGCGCAGTCCACCAGTATCTCAGTACCTCCGCTTTGGAACTCCGAGAGCTGGTCCACACACTGACGTGTTCATATTTCTGTTCAAGAACCACGTGATAACTTGCTAATGATGTCGTTGACAGACCGTGGACATCCACAAAGAGAAGGTGGCCCGGCGGGAGATCGGCATCCTGACGACCAACAAGAACACGGCGAGGACCCACAAGATCATCGCGCCGGCCAACATGGAGCGCCCTGTGCGCTACATCAGGAAGCCCATCGACTACGCCGTTCTGGACGATGTCGGACATGGAGTCAAGGTGAGCCTTCGTCGCTCTCTGTATCTATTTTAGGCTGGCCGCTATGGCCTCCAAATCAGATCACATTTTCTTTGCCCAAAAATCTGGCTTCTGATTGTAACTGTTTTTTCCCTTAAATAGAATGATGACATTAAAAAAAACAGTTTTGCCTTTCCGATTTTACCACCTTGCTAGGTTTTATCCTGAAACCAAAGACAGGCTTTAAAAAAAGAAATTCCCAAAATTAACTCTATCCTCTCCCACAGAAAGAATAGATTTTTCTTTCTTTAGAGACAATATGAAGTGATTCATTTTAGACAAAAAAGCCCTTCAAACACAATACTTAATACATTTTAATAAACATCTTAAATCCTCAATAAATTAACAAAAGCATTCCATTTCGGATTAATACGTCACAGCAAAACGGCCACTGAACATGCACAATTTACTTTTGTCCCTGAAAGTTAAAAGAAAATCCTGCGTGCAGTATATAGCACCCCGGGTACATGCCAAGTAGGTTGCCTGGTTTTAATAAAGCATTTTGGCAAGGCAATAAACAAACCAAAATCCAAAACAGAAAAAAAGTCAGCCTGAATTAATCGATTAATCGGTTGGCTCCGTCCTTCTCATTCACTCTTTGTCGCTACTCGACATGTCGGTTTTGGTCTCCAGAAGGCGCCTCTCGTGACCCTGCAGGAAAAATTTACTTGTGTGGGTTGGTGGGAACGCATCGGGGGTGGAGAGGAACAAAAAAGAGATGACATCATCCTGCTTTCAGAGAGAAAACTGAACTCTTCTGAGCGTTTTTGGGAAAATGGGAAACACGGACGGCACCCAAACTGCCTCCGTAGTTACGGTTTCTGTTTCTCTCTGAATGCCCTTTTTTTTTTTTTTTTTGGGTGAAAGAGTTCGTGGGTAATTAGATTTGAAGTTGTGAAAACCGATGGCAACATTTGAGGAAGTGACATTTTCACTTCCTCTCATCCACGTGTCAGACCAACGAGTTGATCGATACTTGCTACGGAGACGCAATATTAATTCCTACAGTATCCTACGAGCGCTGCTGTCAGTCCGTGTATTGAGGAGCTATCAACAATTGTTACTCACTGGCCATGATCAAAACTTCAATGGGACTTGAAATGGCATTCATTCAGGAGCAGTGGAGCATTTGTGCAGCCGCAGGATCTCTTTAATACACCAAGAAAGGGCTGAGCTGGGAAACAGAAGGAGGTGCTCCTCGCAGCGAAAACATGCATTATTTAACGGATACATCTGAGGAATTATTATTTTGGAAAGTTTGGCTGAAAGCAGACCTCATATTGATCCCATCAGCAGGGTCGGACTGACGTGAAAAATCGAGATGACGGGAGGTCGCACCGGACTCCATTTACATGGTAATGTAAATGCAGCACCTGCTGAAGCTGCTAACACTTGGCAAGTGTGCGACAATAAACTCGGAACAGCGTTTTCCCTCTTGCCGCTCGTGTCGCACCTCGGCCGCAAATTGCCCCCGTTTTCAACAGCGCCGTCTCCTCCCCGCAAACGGCCGGTGGGAATGTTGCATTATTAATGAGCCACTTGACTGGATGGCGACCGCTGTCTCTTTGTGACATTTACTGAAGCGTGACCTCGTTCAAAGGTGAATTCTTCTTATGTGGGTGCAGTGCTCGGCTCAATATTTACGCGTTCCGTTCTCGCCGTCTCATACTATGACTTCTGGTGATCAATTGTGGCCGTTTTGACATGCCCTCTTTCTGTCTTTCTCCTGTTTTGCACCCGCCCCCTCTTGCCCACACTAAGTGGATGAAAGCCAAGGTAAGTCTTCTGTCTGTCACATGACCCATTTTGCTGTAATAGAAGAGCAAAACCTTCACAGTGTGCCAACTCTTATGTACTCCTCGTGTTTCACCATTAATCAACCTCTAGATGACCGTCTACAACCCCTACATATCTCAAATGTGTACATGTTGTCATTCACCTTGTGTGGTCTTGTCCTTAAATGTCAAGTAGTTCAGTGAGAATTTTTCGAGGCACCCCTGACACTGCACACAGTAGGGTAGAACACGACCGCAATGCCATACAGGACCTCCAACAAGGCCAAACAAACACATTTTTCTTCTCCAGGATACCACATTTCCTCAAATAGTGGCAAGGGTGTTGATTTATTCAACTGCAAAAGCATTTACTAGGGCAGTACTTATAGATATTTAGGTTTAAAATGAAAACGACTTTCAAAGGGTGTCAAAGTCTGTTTACAATTTAACAAATCGCTGGCGTCGGGCGGGAACCTTCTATTACCATGTGGTCAATTTCATGTATTTTCACACATCGATACTACTGGTCATTCCCCAACATGGGCTGTTATTTTTACCAGTTATTGACCAAGCTAAAGTGTTGAAAATGGCCAATGCAATGTTAAGGACTCAACAAGCATGTGGTTTTTGTTTTTCTGAAAAGGGATTCTGCCTGACGCCAGCAAAATGAATTACAAAAGCAAATGAACGGCCCCATTTATTACACCTCGAGATGGGATATTATAAAAGTCTATTGCAATAAGTAGAGGAAAGGAGGTATTTATTTGACAATGAGTTTACTTTTTGAAAAGGCAAATAATTGAAGTATTTATTACAGCAGTGGCCACTATTTAAGGAAATACATTATCTGATTTATTTATTATTCACTTACTAATTAAAGAAAACATATTTTTAATGCTTGTGTACTTTCAACAAAGGATAAAAAATCTGGGCTTGCGCCCTTCAGGTGAGAACCAAATTTTAATAGGGTGCCATGTGCAAACCTTTTGAATTAAGGTTTTTTTGTGTTGTTAAATTCTGGGAACAAAATTCAACACGTGACAACCCGACTTCCTTGGCGGAGATAAAAAAGATCTGCTTGTTTGGACACAAACTTGTTTCTTCCGAGGCCTTGTTGAAACAACCCCCAGGTTTGTAGCCGTCACACGGCGCTTGCTGCTGTATAGACCTCTAAATGTGTGTTCTCTCTCGTGTTATGTCGCCCTCCCAACCACAGCAACACGGAAACAATCAGTCACTCCGAGCGGGAACACTATCGCGGACCAACCCCCCCACGCAGAAACCACCCAGTCCGCCCATGTCAGGGCGCGGCACGCTCGGGTAAGACTTAGTCACCGTGCAACAGGACACAATCAAATAATTTTTACAGGCATGAAAAGTTAAGACCTGTTTATTGCGGGCATATGTTCCAGACCCATCTGCGATAGGTTGAAAATCCATCACACCATAGAATTTTTTGATAGTTCCAGCACACGCCCAAACACATTTAAACTAATTATAACACACTTTTTAAAGTATTCATGAGAGCCTGTTTGTACTCTCTCACTATCAAGAATTAGGGCATTATCATAATATCACTTTGAGGAAACGAAAAGAAGAGTGACGCGCTTGCTCGCACAGTTCTCCAAATAAGAGGCAAAGTGTGCTGGCTTCACAAAAGGGACTTAAACAATGGATATTTCAATACGAAAATGTTCAACCAAAGCATCTTATAATAATAATAATAGTCCTAGCTTAATGCTAGCATACAATGCAAAATACAACAGACTGGCTAATGGAATTTAGCATAGATGTTAGCCCTACTCACTGCTTAGCGGCCCCCACTGACGTTCATTTGTTTGTTGTTTTTGTTTTGTTTTTTGCTGCTGAAGGCGCAACACATCCTACAAAACCTTGGAGCCGGTGAAACCCCCCACGGTGCCCAACGACTACATGACCAGCCCGGCCCGCCTGGGCAACCAGCAAGGCGCGCAGCACAGCCCGGGATGCGCGGCCTCGCTCAACCAGAGGCAGCGCACTCACAGGTGCACTATTCCCCTGCCTAGTTCCCAATTTACCCACAAAAGTCTCCCGTGTTCACGTTCATTTGTACCCACGCTGGCGCCAAAACCCTGTCTCATAGAAAATAATTACATTGGTGCCAAAGAAGTACTGCATGTTGAAGTGACACATATTGACTGACTATCTTGAGGAGGAGCCAAGTTTAGCCTGAGTTGTTAGTGGAAACGGCAACGCCACACGATAGGTCGGAGCCCGGGTTTGTACGCAGAACTTCAGAACTGCGGTGCAGACATGCTAACCACTTTCTCGCCGTCCTGCCCCAAACTATCTTTTGAAGCATTGCACAGATGCCTCCGTTGAGAGCGAGCCGCGTCTCATTTGAAGTGAGGCCTCGTTAGCGGACCAACGTGGCAGACTTTGATGCTCGTGAATATTTTATTCTCGTGCGTTATTAGGTTGCTTTCACACCTTTTGCAACAAATGAGGTGACGGGGGGGAGCACATGAACGGGGCGAGCGACGGCGCGGCCATGTCGGAGCCAGAATAAATTGGCCTCCGAAAAAAGAGGCTCTGCATTTTTCTCATTCTGCCTGCGGAGGGCAAACCCCTGCTGTTTGTGCCACGAGCGCCCCGGGGCCCCACTGACATGGATCGGGGGTGGGGGGCAATGGGTAAAGCGGGATGGGGGACGACAACGTTTCATTGGAATGGAAGGCGCTCGAAGGGTTTCGGGGGCATGTTACTTGACAGGCAGGTCAGGGGAGGGGAGGTCAGTTCAAAGCGGGATGAAAGAAAAAGAGGAGGATCAAGGCCGAGCCGCTCCGGCCTCAAACTCGATGTACTCGTGACACTTTGATGTCCTTTGCTTCTATCCATTGAATGAACGTCCTGACCACCGAGTCCGTGTTTCCGTGAAATCAACACATTTTGGGGCAACTTTTGACAGTCAAACTGGGACAGTGGCCAGATTTGTTTTGGTGGGGAGTAACACCCATGTTTTCCGCAAAACACGGCGCAAGAGAAGGGCAGAAGCGGCAGTCAAGCAAGGCAAAATCCAGATCTCTGACTTTTTACTTTTACCCGTAACGGGATTTATTTCTTCCTCTTCGCAGTATGAGCACGATTCAGCATAATATAAGAGGGAAAATACTTGTTTTTTGTGCCAAATTATTAAACTGGGGAAATATAAACAGATGGCAAACATTAATTTTTGTTTTTTCTTTACTCTTCTGTGCTTAAGTACATTTCAGATTCTGTACTTTTTGACTTTGACTTAAGTACAGGTGTTGAATCTGTACTTGCATTTGTCCCAGTCTATTTTGACACAAGTAGCTGTACTTTTACCTAAGTGCGGCGTGTGAGTACTTTTTACTACTGTTTAGTAATGTGATCGTGTGCTGCGTCTCAGCGGCAGCAGCGGGGGTAGCAACAGTCGGGAGAACAGCGGCAGCAGCGGCATCGGCATTCCCATCGCAGTGCCTACACCCTCCATTCCCAACTCTGGACCAGGTGAGATGTTTTTTTTGTTTGTTTTTTAGTCTATCGTGCATATTTTGCAATGTGGGAGGACGTCGGAGTGCCCGGCGTCCATGCTTGCGTGGGTTTTCTCTGGCTACGCTGACAAACTTGGAAACGCCACACAGGAATGACAGAGGCCGGATTTGAACCCTCATCCTCAGAACTGTGAGCGGACATGCTAACCAGTAGGCTGCCATAAATTGGAAAATGCTAAGAAACGCCCCATTTCTGCTTCTATTTGAATAAACTGCACGTTTTTAGCTCCCCCCTAATATGAAGTATGATCATAAAGTGTGGTGTAAAGCCTGTTTACCCGACAAGGATTATGCAAGAGCCATTGTGGACGGCGCAGTATAAAGAAGTTGACCAAGCTGCATTAAAGCGGCGCGATGCAGCACGGCGCGGCCCACATTGGGTGGGTTGTTTCATCGCAGTCCCGTGTCAACTTTGTTGAGACGCCTCGCTTGAAAAGACACTTTGGGTTCCTGTGACCGTTGCTATGGAAACACTCAATTCCAAAGCTACTTCAAAAATGACCGAGGGCCTGATTTACTAAGATCCCAAATTACAAATTGCGTTAAATTGCTTGTTGAACACGTCTTCAGCCTTTAAATCATTCTTGAGCTCCGAATAGACCGCATGGCAATATTTTTTGTTTCTGGCATTTCAAAAATGTTTCCGCGAGCTGAAAAGATGCGTTCTCCCCCCCATGGCCTCCCATTCTGCCTGTGCCTCCTCCTCGCCATCGTTGCCCGTTTACACCTGCCTTTTAGTCCACGCAAAATCGCCCACTGCAATTTGTCTCGGGTTTGATGAATCACATAGCATGTGCCAAATTCATCGATTTGCATATACTCCTCCCAGTGTTCGGTAAAAACGCTCAGTACAGTCGTCTCTTCCAAGTTTGATTTGTTCCGCGACCGGGTGCATCTCAAGTTCGTGTTTCAGCATTGTAATTCCAGAAGAAAAATTATATATTATACTGATTCATTCAACACAATACTTTTCAGAAGGACAATTCCAACCTCATTTACATCATACAGTCTTTTGACTGTTTCTGATGTAACATTCTTCATTCATTGATAAAATCATCAAAATAATAAATAAAATCCTCATAGTGTTCTCTATTTAGTGAATCTGAGTTTTTGAATTGAACTACCGAAATACATTTTCTAATTCCAATTTATCGAGCTGCACCTGTATCAAATACGTTTTCCCCATTGAAATGAATTGAAACGCATTGCACCCTCCCCAAAAAATACTATCAGTATTTGTTACAAGTTTTTAATCAAGAAAAAGAGCTAAATCATTAAAATCAGTAAGTGGAAAGTCTCACTCACATGTAGTAGAGTACATTTGTGCGTTGTGTGCCTTTAAGGGGAGCGGCCTAGTGATTGACGTCAGGAGCCACAGTCGTGCGGTTAATTTATGATGCTGTCTGCTTCATGCTCCTTGCGCGTCTTCTCCTTTTGCATTTGTGTGCCAGACTGTGGGTCACGTTCAGTCAACGGCTGAAAGTGCATCGACGACTGTGGCTCTTGTTGCCCACATGCGAGGGTATCACGTACCTTAGTTGCTCCATTTTTTTGTTTTCCCCCCACATCACTCGAGCGACGGCAAATGTTTAGTAATTTAGGCCCCGAGTCTCCTGCTGCCTCGCCAATGTTTAAAAAAGAAAAAAAAACTCTCCACAGTCCCATTCATGACATCCCCCCCAGGTGCGCCTCCACCGCCGCCGCCGCCTCCTCCTCCGACCGGGCTCGGACCTCCACCTCCACCCCCTCCTCCTCCTCCCATAGGTGAGACCCCGGATTTCGTGGCTGTCACGGTATTGGCAGGTGTGCCGGATGGAGCCGGATCAGTCCTCTGAATCTTGGTGGCGGTGGCGGTGGCGGTGGCGGTGGCGGTGGCGATTCTACTTCCATTTCTTTGCCTAACAAACAACTCAGAATGTATTCCTTGTTAACTTTTTCCCAAGTTAAGCACTGGTGCTTGAGCAGCTTCGTTTCCTTTGAGGATTCGTGACAAGAAATGACAGAACTACGACAAGGATTTTTCTGAAATGGACTATATAGTTGACTAAAAAGGGTACTAAATATCACGTCATAGTGATTTGGAAGTCGGAAAGGAGTGAATGATTCCGAATGCGGCGACTGCGTTCGTAGTCATTCACTCATTTCTGACGCCCGATTCACTGTACAGTGTCGGGATTTTTATAAAGTGGAATATACAATTGATTTTAGACTGAACCAGTTAACCGAATACTCCCTAATCTCTATATTGAGTCTTACGTCATCAGTCAAATGAATAATAGTTTTGGGACACTACGCACGCGCGGTTAATTTCATCATGGCTGTCGCATGATTACAACGTCAGCTTACAGCTTCTGCAATAAATATGGAACAAATTGTGAATGTATTTTAAAAAAATAATATAAACAAGGCACATTACGTATATCCGTCCGTGTTGTAAAATATTGCTTTACTTATATTGATGATATTTTCATGAATTTAGCTCGTGGCTAAAATGAAACAACACCCCGGAAGCGGAAAAAATGCAATGCATCACGGGATTTATTTGATTTTTAGGGACTGTTGTTGCTCACTACTTTTCAAGATGCGTTGTGGGATCAATTCAGGGCAGATTCATGTCATTTTTAAAATTGTATTTAGTATCATGAAACCACTTTTTACACATACGCTGAAGTTATCAGAGAAGTGTGTGGAACATGACAAAAATGTGTAAATAAAGGAAACCCATTTTGATAGACTTTTCAATGTATTGGTATTAGTTATAACTTTTATAACTGTTTTTTCCTTACAATGTCATTTAAGCACCTGCTCTGCTTCCTCGTGATTGGTCCCGTCTGATTCTAATCATGTTGTTCACTGTTTTGGGTCTGCCCCTCTCTCTTTTTCTCTCTGGTCTTTCCATCTTTCACCTTCCCACTTGCTCTCGGGGTGTGTTTTTTTTTTTTTTTTTTTTTTCTCTCCCCCCCCCCCCCCCCCCCGCCAGTGGTGGCTCCCGGGCCGGGTCCGGGCCCCGCCCCAATGTCGCAGTTCGGCACCATCTCGCGGCAGATTTCACGGCACAACCCCGCCAACTCGTCGGTCTCCACGGTGTCGGCCACCGGCACCTACCGCCGGGCCCCGTCCGTCACCTCGCAGTTCTCCTTTCAGCAGCAGCTGCCTCACGTTAATGGAGGCACGCCCGCTTACAGCCACAACTCAAGTAAGCCCCGCCCCCCCTGTAGTATAGTCTGGTACAGTGATTCTCCTCTTGAGGGTTGGGAACTGCTTAATTATTTTCTATTTATGGCCTAGATGTGTTTTTCATACTAAGAATTACTATATTTATGACTTTGATCATGCGTTAACGTAGATTAGTAATGATAGACTACAGCACATACAAGTTGGTCCAGTTTAGCGGAGCAGCGATTAATTGACAACTATTTTGATAATCAATTCATCCTTTAGAGCCATTGTCCAAATCCTCACATTTCAACCTCTCAAAAATAAACATTCTCTCATGTCTGTAGTCCCCCATTAAAGCAGACTGACTATCTTCTGTGTTGAATCAAACTTGCAAACATCTGTTTTTACGTTGGAAAGTAACTAGTAACTAAAGCATAATCAGTTTGTTTGTGCATCTTCTGCAGTCAAATAAAAATATCCAGTTTTTAATAAAGGGATGGAATTAATTAAAAAAATAATTGACCTATTAAAAATAGTTAGTTGCATCCTACAGAGGGAACACCTTCTCTGATTGTGACAAGTTTCAGTTAAAAATATCCACCAATAAGCAAAATTCCCATGAGTTTTCCAAGTTGGCATGTTGAAATTACCGTCAGGTTTCTAACGGCACTCTCCGTAAAAACGCCGCTTAAATCGTGCAAATTATTTGTGAGAGGAGCAATTTAAGCGAGTAGAATGGACTTTACTAATCAACAGTTTTTCGTGAATGTATTTATTAGGATTTTAGAGGCCTTCGAAGTACTCCATCCATCCATCCATTTTCTGAGCCGCTTCTCCTCACTAGGGTCGCGGGCGTGCTGGAGCCTATCCATGCTGTCATCGGGCAGGAGGCGGGGTACACCCTGAACTGGTTGCCAGCCAATCGCAGGGCACATAGAAACAAACAACCATTCCCACTCACAGTCATGCCTACGGGCAACTTAGAGTCTCCAATTCATGCATGTTTTTGGGATGTGGGAGGAAACCGGAGTGCCCGGAGAAAACCCACGCAGGCACGGGGAGAACATGCAAACTCCACACAGGCGGGGCCGGGGATTGAACCCGGGTCCTCAGAACTGTGAGGCTGACGCTCTAACCAGTCGGCCACCATGCCGCCCTTTGAAGTACTCATTCTGTCTTTTCTTTAGAAAATTCCACAAAGATGGCGGAGACAGCTCTTAACACGAAATATTTTCTGCCACAATATTTTTAAATGGCATCGATGTGGAATGTGCGGCGCCAAGTGGAGACGGCAGTTTCCTGAGCGAGTCCGAGCGTAACGGAGGCGTGACGATCAGAATTACGAAGTGTAACAGCCGATACGTGCTGTTGTGGTCGCGTGTGCGGTCATCCGATCGCCGTGTGAAAGTGCGCCTTTGCTGAGTTTTGCGTAAAGGCAGGAACCGGTATATACGCTACACGTGTGTCGCAATAAAGGACAATTTCGTGGGAATTTTCTTTTTCAGTCGTTCAAGTAGTGTATTAGAATATTTATACTCTAGATTCACTAACTTTTTTGTATTTTTGTCATTTTGATGATTATCGCTTGCAGCGAATGAAGACCTCAAAATTCACAATCTCAATTTTATGAGAAACTCAACTCAACTTCATATATAGAGCACTTTAACAACAACTGCAGGTGTGACAAAGTGCTGAACATGAGATTGAACGGAAAACAGAAACCACAACAAAGATTATAGTCAAAGAAAAAATAAAGGGCTCCCTTCACATTGCATTTGGCATACAAAACAATGTATTTAAATGCCAAAAACTATTTTTATGTCTGATAAATCTGTATGATCATCCCATGAGGGAAATTAAATTGTCACAACAGCAAAATTCACACAAAAACATTCGCATTAATAATGAATAATAATTGATCATGTAAACCAACAAAGTACAAACAAAAAACTTTCAAATACCTTTAAATCGAATTTTAACAAGAAAAAAGAGCGATTAAGTGTTGCATGTTGGTATATGGAAAGTAATAAATATAGTCTAATTGTGCCACAGTAATATTTGTACAATGAGTGTAAAGTGTAAATATAATGATAAATGATAATAAACCCAACATGTAACCATGTATGAAAGTAAATGAAAGAATTTGTGTTATGTCACATTTAAACAACAAGTGCAAAAATATCATCAGATGATTTCCACTTTTGGAATTGAATTCCCGAAATAAATGAAAGTTGAATTTACGGAGACGCACGAAGAAATGAATGGGACCTTGTTGCGTTTGCTCGGGTGGACGGCCTTTCTTCTTTTCCTCTTCGGGTGACTGATTCTTTCCTTCTTTCTTTTCTTTTCTTTTCTTTCTCATTCCGTGTGTCAGTGTGCGTGGCGCCCCCTCCCCCTCCCCCGATGCCCCAGCTGACGCCACAGATCCCCCTGACTGGCTTTGTGGCCAGGATGCAGGAGAGCAGTAAGTGTCGAGCCCGTCATTCATTCACACGCGCCCCATGCTCTCTACTCCCAGCATGTATTGCGCTCTCACAAGTGCCTCGTAGTTTCCCTTCGGCACGCTTTGCAACTCTGTGACTGACTTTGCAATCGCGTTTGTTCCAAATGATGCTTGTTATTATTATTAGTTCTTATTTACTGCCACACTGTTCTGTCCGGACGGGAATGTAAAATTACTCTGGCGTGAACTTGAAAGAAGATGATTGGCCACCAACTCCCTTACAGGCCAAAACATTAGGTACACCTGCACATTCATGAGATCCAGTTTAAGAGCTGTTGTTTTCAAAATCTGATTTAAAAAAAAAAAAAAAAAAAACTGGTATATTTAATACAGCGCATTCTCATTGCAGGTGGCCTGTGGGTGTGTAGTTTGTCTCATGAAAAATGTCAACAGAAAGATATAAACGTTCCAAATAAGACTATGAATTATTGTATTGAAGATTTAAATGATTAAGATAGCTAAAACAAAATAGTGTTCCCCGTGAATAGCGAAAATCTGTGAATAATTGACACTCCCTGAAAAAAAAGATTTATAATTGCATGTAGATACCACAAAATGATGAAGGTTCCTCAACTCACGTCAACGTAGTTCTCTGGTACCGAGATGATATCAAAGCAATACTTTTTTTGTTTTGGCGTGAGCACTAAACCGCAAATTGTTTTTCGGAGGATGGGTAAAAAAAAAATTAAAAAAAATGGTGGAATTCGCAAATGCCCAAAAGCAAATATGCGGGGGTTACCAATGCATACAATTGAATTCAAATGCTTACTATTTCTGAATTTTTTTACTTAATTTAAAATTCAATTTTTACAGTGCAAGTAAGCAAGAGATTTTTTTAAATTCACACCATTTCATTGAATGGTGTGGAAAATGTACATCTATAACCTGCTGTCGTCCTTGCATGGTAGCTTGCATGATTAGTAGCGATGGTTTCTCAGTAGTATTTTGGTCCCATCCCATGAAAAACAAGCACATTTGTGGAGTTTTTTTTTTCTTTGCTAAAAAGAAAAAATACTGCCAAAATGCGTTTTTTCCTCTGATTCGCATGTCGATTGCGCATGTGCGTCGTCGTGCTCGCAACCTCAAAGCGGGCATGTCGTTGATTGACGCGGTTGTCGTTCGCCCCGCAGTCTCCGACGCCCCGACTCCGCCCCCGCCGCCGCCCCCGGACGACGTGGCCGTGTTCGACGAGTCCCCGCCGCCGCCGCCCCCTCCCCCGGTGGACTACGAGGAGGAGGACGCCTCGGTGGTGCACTACAACGACCCCTACGCCGACGGGGACCCCAACTGGGCACCCAAAAACTACGTGGAGAAAGGTTGGTACAGGGAATGGCGTGTCATGAACGCCAGAGTTGTAATCTTGACCGCAACCTTCATCGCGGGGGATATGTGATCGACACACCCGTGATAAAATCTGCAATATAGAGAGACCGGATCACACGCCTTAAACACATTTCAATTTAGGAAAACACACTTTTTAACGAACCTGTTTATTCCTGGGATACGTTCCAGACCGACCCGTGATAGGTGAAAATCTAAAATATAGAGAAACCATATCAAAGTCACAAACACACAAAACATTTGCAAAAATATATAGTCAGCTTTAAAGCATTAGGTAGTTGGTATCTAAAAATATGAGACTATTACACTGAAAAAAATAGAAGAATATTAGACAAAATATTAAAAGTAAAACAAAGAAATTGAAGGATAAGTCCAATAAATCCAACCCCACCCACAAAAAGAGATTACACAAAATATGTAGTAAACAGCGGCACGGTGGCCGACTGGTTAGAGCGTCAGCCTCACAGTTCTGAGGACCCGGGTTCAATCCCCGGCCCCGCCTGTGTGGAGTTTGCATGTTCTCCCCGTGCCTGCGTGGGTTTTCTCCGGGTACTCCGGTTTCCTCCCACATCCCAAAAACGTGCATGGATTGGAGACTCTAAATTGCCCGTAGGCATGACTGTGAGTGCGAATGGTTGTTTGTTCCCATGTGCCCTGCAATTGGCTGGCAACCAGTTCAGGGTGTACCCCGCCTCCTGCCCGATGACAGCTAGGATAGGCTCCAGCACGCCCGCGACCCTAGTGAGGAGAAGCGGCTCAGAAAATGGATGGATGGATGTAGTAAACAAAACTAAATATTTGACCAAAAAAAAAACATTAAAATAATCTATATTAGGAAAAAATACAAAGATATTAAATAAAAGACCCAGTCTGATGAAACAATTAGAAAAAGTACAAAGTATTTGGCAAAAAACGCAAAACATGAGACAAAAATAAACACGATGAAAACTTAAAAAAAATAAAATACGAACTTAAAACAATTTTCATCCTCTAATCCTGGACAACAAGTGTTGCACAATAGAAGTAAGCCCAAGTACTAGAACGGCTGGCAAATGTTTGCGCTTGTGCCCGCCAGTGGTCGCCATCTACGACTACTGCAAGGACAAGGACGACGAGCTCTCCTTCATGGAGGGCGCCATCATCTATGTGGTGAAAAAGAACGACGACGGCTGGTACGAGGGCGTCAGCAGCGGCGTCACCGGACTCTTCCCCGGAAACTATGTGGAAAGCATCATACACTACGCCGACTGACCCGCCGTGACGCTAACCTCGACCATTAACCAACTAAGACAGCAGCGTGCACAATTAGCCAACGGTAAACCCTCCGCTTATCTGCAATATAGCGGAGGCGCCAACAATAAACCGAGATATAGCGGATGTCTACAGGATTTTTTTTAATTTTTTTTTATAAATATTCTGGGCGACATCAACAGTTGATGTGGTGTCCAAAGATGGGGAATTTTTTTATTTTTTTAAATATTCTGGGCGACATCAACAGTTGATGTGGTGTCCAAAGATGGGGAATTTTTTTTTTTTTTCCCCAGTCGGCGGCATTCTCTCTGTGCTGTAAATTGGTTTCAACTCAACACTTCCTCCATGAGAGAAAAAAGAAAAGCATGCCAACCGTCACAATATTACCTTCAGTTTATGATTATTGCCATTATGTTGTAAATTTATTCACCTGTTTTTTTTGTATTAATGTTGAATCACTGAACCTGTAAGAAAATTCAGAAGATTTCAGGGCCTCAAAAATGACTTTCTTTTCACACATCAGCATCTTTGCTTCCAACTTTACTTCCGGGTTGCCCTTCGGTTTGGTTTTGTCGTGCTGCATTTACACGGCTGGTAAAGCGTTCCACAAACAAACGATTAAGTTAGTTGCTTAGCAAAAGGTCTTGCAAGTGTAAAACTCAGGATGCCAACCCAGCCTTTTTATTTGCAGGCTCGTTTTTTTAATATATATATATATATATATATATTTTTTTTTTTTTACAAAATTCACAGAGCTATATCTTCAGAACAACGCTGTTGATGAACTGTAAAACCAAGTATACCAAAAAATGTTTAATTATAGTGACCAGAATGTTTCGATTGAATTCACAAAGGGTGCTGCGAAAATAGCGCCGCGCTTTTCGGAACTCCCAGGTGTCTTGAACGCACCACCAGCGAACGTGTTTAGCACGTATGCAGTTAGGATAGCAGCACGCATTCTTTTCGTTGAGTAATTTGCTCAATAGGTGCACTCGGTTGTTTATTGGTGTACTTTAGTTAGCCGAATGCGCTATAAAACCCTTGAAAAGGGCCGGTTTTGTTGCGTTTTTACAGCGTCTTTGCCGTAACCCGTCCACACGGCTTCCTGTTTGTTTTGACCTTTCAGACGAGAATAAGGTCACGCGGTTGGGTCGCGATGCATTTGGGGATGCTCGGATTTGAGAAAAATGCCAAACCAGGGAAATCGGCCAGTTTACAAACCTTCAACTGAATCCGACCACGTCAAGCCAACATTCCGTGTTCGACAAAAAAAAAAAACAATCGACTTTAAACGAGCAACTTATTCTTACCTCTTAATGAGCGGCTATGTTAAATCCTCATAATTTTCACTCAGGTGTTTGCTGAGTTCTCACATCGTCTTGTATTGTTTTCTTTTATGTTCTTCATATTTGCTTTTTGTGCATCAAACAAGAAAATCTGCCCCTCATTTGTATGTAAAATATGTTGATTAAAAATGTATGTACAGCCTTTTATAATAAACAGTTCTATGTACAACAAGAAGCATGTGATGATTCGTGACCACAAACACACACTGGGGATGTTTTGAAATTAAAAAAGAAAAAACTAAATGTGTTTATTGAGCAGTGGTTGCAGATGTTAAGGCCGTCATTGTTACACTGTAAGATTTCAATTGCGGACGGATCCGGGCAAGGAATGACTACACAGTACACACATTTGCGTTACCGTTACAGTACGTAGCGACATACTTAGCTCAGTGCTTTGCCATCATTTCACTGATTCCATGCGGAGCATTTAAATAACCATCAACACACATTTTTGGCCATGAAATAGATGTAATGTGTGCACTAAATACACGAATATCATTCCTGGACTTTCTCTAGAAAGGTAAGGTAGAGGAAGAGGGTTCTGGCAAGATTGCGCTCCATTTGCTGACCCAGACGTCCAAGTTGTGCATAGGAATGATGTTAAATCAACAAATTAGAATTTTGTGCACAATGCAAGCTACATGTGGCACAATTTAGCAAAGTAGCTACGAAATGCTATTTGTAGCAACAATTTAGTGTTTGGTGGTCACACTTTGGAATTTTATTATTTTTTTTGCACACTTTATATCTATTGTGGCCACAAATACAAATGTCATGTCTGGAGTTCCGTGCAATTGCCAATTGGTGAGGTAAGCCGGTAATAGTGGCGTCCCGAATAATTACCGCCGCTGCATACAGCACCGTATATGAGGGTACCTAATAAACTGTCAATTGTGTGACGCTACTCGCTTTTTGTGTCGAGGTAGAAAGAGACGTCATTGGCGGAGTTTCGAAGTTAATCCACCGTGGCGGACACGTTACTTGTCCCGGGCGAGCACCATGTGAGTGAGCGCGATGAGGGCGTCCCTCTCGGCCGACGGTCGTAGCCTGCTGACGTGTCGGACGGCCTCCTGGCAGTAACGGCGCGCCAGGAAGTTGGTCTGCTCCACGCCGTCACTCTGCTCACATGCACGCACATAAAAGCGGTCGTTGTATGTAACACACACCGCAATAGGTGAACATATACAATTATTAAAAAATATTTATTCAACTAAACATGTTTTTAAGACTTATATATTTTATCCTTTATAATTGTTTAGTAAAACGTTAAATGTTAAACAGTTTCTTTTAATGTATTATTACATTTTAATATTCATTCATGTAAACCTGATGAAATCATTGTTTTATTTTTTTATAATTTAATCTTAAGCATTTAATAAATATAAAGAAAACGTTAAATTGTATGTGTAATATTTGGTAATTCTCATTTTTGTATTAGAATTATTTTAATGTAATGCATGTAAAATTTTGTCATTTAAAAAAATATAATGAACCAATTAAAATAAAACGACAAACGTAAATGCATAAGTTTAATAAAATTGCTCTTAATTTAATTATAACCAACAATTTAATGCATTAGCAAGTTAAATGTATTTTAATACAATTCATTCTTTTAAGTTTTATCTACAATTAACAATTTAATAAAATAAACGTTAAATGTAGAGAATGTAAAATGGGGGATTCAAGTGATTATATTTTAAGTCATTTATATTTGATTAGAATTAATGATGAAGAAAATAACTAAGACATTAAATTAGTCAAATATTTTCTATTACATTTTGTTGAGTGAGATGACAGAATCAACAGACTTTAATCATGGTTAAAAAAAAAAAAAAGAAAATGCGCCGTATTTGCCGTACCTGTATGACGTAGCCCCATGCCCGGTCGACGTCCCCTTTGGAGCTGAAGCGTCTCATGATCATGGCGTGCAGCTCCGGAAACTGTCAAATACGTTGACTTCATTTTCATTTTCAAAATAAATGCTCCATGCCAACGGTCAGGTGGCGTAGCTAGCGGACAAGAGCTGACCTGCTGGCAGGCGAACAAGACGGGTCCCGTGGCCAAGCCCAACTTGAGGTCGGCGGCCGACGGTTTGCCCAGCTGGCTGGCGCCCGCCGTGAAGTCCAGTACGTCATCCACCAGCTACAACAAACAAACCAAAAAAAAATCCAGATGAACTACTTGATGGGCTTTTGCTACTTTTCTGTTTCTGCTGCGGAATGTATCTTCAAAAGTACTTTTTTGAAAGTACCGCTGTACATCTTTTTTCAGGCACTCTACTTCTCACACTCAAAAGTACTGCTTTGGATTCCTCTTTTTTATACTGTGTCTCTATTTCTGGGGGTTTTGACCTGAAAGGCGATGCCGACGTTCCTGCCGTACTGGAACGCGATCTCATGAATGTCCGGGTCTGAACTGACCAAAATGGACACCTGGCAGGAGAAAATGAAACAAGGTGTGAAAAGGACACAGACGGGCAATCGCTCGGCGGCGTGTCGGTCCGTCTGCCCGCTGTCTGGGGCGTTGTGCAGACAGAACGTACATACTGCTTTGCAACTGTTGGCGATGAGGCTGGCCGTCTTCTTGAAGGTTTTGTCCAAGTAGTGCTTGAAGCGCTCGCTCTCGTTCTCCTTGGAGCCCAGCTGCATGAACTCGCCTGTGTACCACACACAAACACTTTCAACCAATCATTCTGCAGTTCATAACAGTTGCCAAGTGTCTTGATAACATGAAGAAATGGTGCCTTGAGATCCGGGTTTAATTCACCCTGTGACCACGCCTGTATCTCAAATCATCTTTCCCCATTTGAAATGAATGCAAATGCAGTTACAGTGGACCGCTGCTCTTTGCGGAGGATATCGACCGGGCTTGACCGTGAATAGCAAAAATTAGCGGCTCATTGAGGCCCATTATAATTGCATTGATAAAAAATACATACATTTCTTTTAAACCCCAAAAATTCTACAATAAGCAGGGATAAACTACAAAGTATTTTTGGGGTTGCCCCCCCCCCCCATGAAAGAGAGAAATAAAAAGAAAAACAAGTAACAGATGCTGAACTGCGAGTATAAAAAAAAAAGTATATATATTTTTTTTTTTTACATTTTTGGGGGGATGGGCAAGTACCGAGACCAGGTATCGGTATTAAGTCAATAAATGGCTTGAGAAATCAATTCCGACTTAATTTCAATGTCCGTGTATTGCCTTTGATGGAAACATTGCCTCCACCAACATGGCCGCCACGTAGTCACGTCACGTTGCCGGGCTGCTATAGCGCGCTGGCATATGTCGTCTTCATATCTTTGCCCTTGACTACTAATAATCGGCATCGGCTCTGAAAAAAAACGGTCTATCGCGAATCTCAAGGCACCGCCGTCTTCCTTTCCGGACTTTTGTCGTGCGTGTTTTACCTCTGACGAGGTCCTCGGTGACCTGCGCCAGCACTTTGACGACGGCGATGTCACCAATGCGAGCCAGCGCCGTGGAGGCGGCCGACAAGATGAAGTCTCCCACCAAGATGGCCTTCGGGCACACATTGCGTCAAACAATCAAAACGCGCCTCGCGGTTGAGACGCCGACCGGAGCGCCGTTCCCCGCACACCTTCCTTTCGCCCCACATGTGGTTGATGGTCCGCTTCCCTCGCCTCTCGTCCGAGCCATCGATGACGTCGTCGTGCACCAGGCTGGCCGTGTGGATCATCTCCGAGATCATGGCCACGGCGCGCTGGCCGGGGAGCAACTCCCTTCACAAGCACACGAACCGCAACACATCACAAGCACAAGTCTCCTCCACTGGACGAGCGTGTGTGTGTGTGTGTTTTACCCCGCTCGGTTGCTGTGTATGTTGAGGGCGCGCGCCATCAGGATCACGATCATCGGTCGAATGGCTTTGCCCTTCCCGTCAAAGTAGTAATCGCACAAAGACTTGAGCTCTTCTTTGGACACAAAAAGCTCCTGGGACGAGATGGAAAACGTGCGTGAGCATGTGCACGTGTACCTAATCAAGTGGCCTCAGTATGCCAACACGGTATTGACCTTTTTGATGTCATCGTATAAACTCTTCAAGTCTTTCTGGGCGAGCGTGAAGGGGTCTTTGGGTTTGGCATCGCTGTGAATCGTCCGACAGGAACACCTCGGATACTTGTGTCTGCATGGCCCGCACGCACACACATGCACACGTTATTACTGTTGTCCACTTGAGGTGACCATCCACACACACACACACAACACAAACACATGCCTTTTGGGCGTGTCCTGCTTGTGTGACGTGAACAAAAGCTCGTGAACATGGTGTGAACGGGCAATTTTATGGGTTAACCATTTACACGATTCATCACATTCACGGTCCTGCAATGTAGTAAGCAAAAAGCATTATGGGTACCCAGAATTCATTGCAGTCACGTTTTGAACTACAGTACTGTAGTTGGAGAAAATCACGCTAAACGTTGCTCTTTACTTACATTTGTTCCTGTCGATATTGTTATGAATGTGTGCATTAGTTATTCGCCGGGCTAAGGTTGGTATTTATGAATTTAGTTCAGAACTGTGGCTTGTGTTTTAAACAGTTAACATCTGGTCATGTCCTTTGCACCCTAAAGCAAGTTGGCGATTTACCAAATGTATGAGTTGCGTATACTCATTTTATTTTTCCGTAAATCATTGCTGTCACATTTAAATCATTTAGCCTATAAAGCCGACTGTATGAGCGAGGGGTAGAAACTGCGCTACAATGACCTTAAAAAAAATATCTGGACTGCACTGACTCACCAATAAAAGAACCACGATATAGCGAGATATTACTGTTTTTACAGACAATAAAATAAAATCACATCAGAATCACACGTGAGTCACCTGGCGAGAGATGTGCACGTTGACCTCTGGAGGATCTTCTTGTTTAATTGTAAATATGGCAGCTGCATGTAAAAAAAAATTATAATAATTAATCAAAAAATAATTGGCATCAGGTATCTCCATGAACACATACGTATTATCTATTGGATACTTGAGGAAATGACATTAGCAAACACTATGTAATAAATAATCATTTAAAATGTAGTATGTACATTGGTACGGTGTCACACATCAAAAGGAAACATCTCATAAATGTAAAATATTAAAATATTTTAAAATATACAAAAATTAATCATTGTATTTTGTGTAATTACATAGTCAGCAGGCATCTACATGGGTACCAGTATCTACTATCTGTCTGAAAAGTCACAAGCAAACATCCTGCAATTAAATCATTTAAAATAATGTAACAATCAATAAAAATGTTTCACAAATACTATATAGAAATAATTATAATAAATCTTTGTAAAAATCCTGCAAAACTTCAGGAAGCCCACTTTTAATGTGGAGATGCACGATCTTGTAATATTTTTTTACAATTGAATCTCAAAGTTTGTAGTCAATTTGACTGTATTACTTCACATTTATCACTCACCATTAAAAGAAAAAAAAACTTACAACGCAAATGAGACTTTTTTTTTTTTTTTACTGTAAATGTGAATGAATGAAGTTAGTGCCTTTTACAAATGTAGCCTTCGGCAAAGAGTCTAACTTCTAATGAGAAATGTTTTTTTAAATAGAGCAAATGATGACTCGGAAACTCTTCCGTGTTGAGCACATCCAGATGACTGACTGCCTGGCGGTTCCTCGTTCTGGAACCTGCAGGTGACCTTCCTTCCTGCCACCCCGGCACACTCACCTCGTCAGGCCGCCACCGCTTGCAGGACGCCCGCCCTGGAGACGCGGCGGCCCCGGACGCGGACCTGAGCCGGAACAAGTGCCACTCGGCCTCCCGTAAACTCGCAGCGGCGCGGCTGACGGTCCACCTCAGGCATCGCCGCCACAGTGGGCCGGCCGCCATGTTTGCCATGGCAAAGGGGGGCGGGGCTGCGTGCGACTCGGAAGCGGAAGTTGGTGAGGGACGTCACGCGGAATTGTCGGTTACGTAGACATAAATCATATATCATTGCGCGGTATGTCCGCTGCCGTTTACAGTCTGTTTGTTACATTGTTACTGTGATGATAAATATTGACACTTATGCTATACGTAGTATCATAAATGAATTGGGCACCTTCTCCGATCACGTTCATAGATCGGAAGACGAGATACGGCAGCGCGCTGGAGCAACCCGGCGAACCGACGTGCCAAGGTGGCGGCCATGTTGGAGAGGTCGACGATGCGTGGACATTTAAATTAAGGCGAAACTTGCGAATTTCTTAACTAATTTCAGAATCATCTTTATTTCGCCAAGTATGTCAAAAACACACAAGGAATTTGTCTCCGGTAGTTTGAGCCGCTCTAGTACGTCAACAGACACTCAATTGACTGAGAACACTTTTGAGACAGTCACTGAGCAATAAAAGGTTGCTAGTAATCTGGTAATGCCGGTACAATTTTTCTCTAGCAATGAGAGCAGTTTGAATGACTAATAGAGCAATAGTCCGGTGCAATGACCATTGTGCAAAGGGTGCCGAGACTTCGGGCGGTGTCATATCTACGTTATTTATTTCTATGACCGACCACTGTAACACATCTAATATGGCGACAGTGTCGACGTACGATTCAGTGTGTAATAGGGACCCTGCGTAGAAATTGCCATAACATTTTATTACAATCTTTATCTTTTAAAAAACTCAACTTTAAAGAAAACAAAATAGTCAAACAGACAATATAGTCCTTCTCATATACTTAGGATAATACAATAGATGAGCCAGGGACGATTTTAAATAAAACCACTTTCTGTTTTAAATAATTTAAATATGAAACTCGTGTATTGTCTGGTTTCATTCTCAAAAAAATAAGAAAAATAGGTTTTCAATTATTTTAAAATTTTGATTTTCGATAGATTTTAATAATTTTGATAAAAATGGTGAACGTATTTTTTTAGAATTCTGACATGTGTGCTTAAAACATCTTTTTTTGATTGGTCTAATGTGATATTCTAATTTGCTGAAACACTGAATTTTCGGTTTTCATTATCTGTAAGCCATAATCATCAAAAATGAAAAGAAATAAAAACTTGCAATCTTTCATTCGGTGGAATGAATTTATATAAAATAACAGTTTCATGTAGTGAAATGATTGACAAAAAATATTGCACTTTCTTGCTGGCAGGCTTGTCGTCGTCAGATCTCAAACATCTGCGGTGGAGAACGAGTTTCCAATTGGACTTGCGAGCTTCCTGTTCTCTCACCAAGCCCCCATGCCCATCCCCATCCCCATCCCCATTTGACGGACCACAGATGCCACAGCTGCTTTCAATCTGGACAGGCCACAGAAACAAGGCCTGATTTTACCATCTTTCTGACTCGCAGGCGATCATGTGATCAGTTGAAGAGGAAGAACTGAATTATTGTCCAGGTGTCCACTCTCCAGAAATGGAAGCCACATATGTAAGTCTCCATCCAGTCTTAACTGTAAAGTTTTGAGCAAGTCCCAAGTTAGTGTGGCAAAGCTGACTCTATTATTGTCTTTTCAAGTAAACGCATTAGCGACATTCAGGTTACTTCATATTTGACCAGCTATCGGTGAGCTAAACTGTGACGTTAAAGTGGGACTTTGCAATTTAAAGAAAAAAAATAAACAACACTTTTTGATCATTTTCTGAATTAATAACATTTCTGCTCAACGGGTTTATTTATCACCTCTATTTGACAAATGGCAAACTATCTTGAAAAAAAGCAGATTTTCAATGCAGTTAAAGTCAAGTGAAGTCTTTCCTCAGTTTTAGCCAAGCTAATCCAAAGCCCAGAAATTGGTAACTTAGATCTACTGGGAGTCAAGTCATGTGACTGGAGTCCCCCTCCTCAGCCCCTCTGCACAATTTTTGACTGCCTTCTAATTGCGTCCACATGTCGGGATGAGTCACGTCTGCAATTATGACTCGGAAAATAAGAGTCGGGAGGAACCGCTGCATCACCGGTTCGTTGTCAAAAAGATACAGGTTCTTTGGCCTTGAAAACATACACACGTGAGATGTAAAAAACAATGCGCACAAAGTCAACCTGAAAGTAGAGGAAGCTTATTTCCATATTCCCTTAATGCTTCGTTCAACAGCACAAAGTATAAATATGAACACTTACAAAAAGGAGGAACTAGAAAGGCTCTCGGTAGAGCGCAGACCTCCGTCAAGGTCAAACAAGACTGAATTGTTCATTGATACACACCTCTTTTATATGCATGAATTTTTATAAAATCCATGCAATATTAACTGCGAAAATTAAGACAAATGACGGGGGGAAAAAACATTGAATACTTTCTTGACACAGCCCTTAAGTTTTGTTTACTACGTTAACAAACAAAAACAAAACAATGAAATGACAAAACCTGTTTTTAAAATGTTTACTACATTCCATGAATATAAATTGTCTTTATGGCATTATTTAAAGCACCTTTTACTTTATACCACACAAATACATTCTGTTTAATATGTGCTGGAATGAAAGTATACTCATATGCTGTCAAGTGGGCGGCCAAGCCACATGAAGCGATGGAACGAAAGGTTGTGATTGGCTTATGTAGCTGGGTTCATGTGATTGAGCTTAGCCCCAGTTTCAATTCCTGGTTCAACCACCAGAGGTCGCCAAACCAAATTTAGATCATGAGTATGAGTCGCAGTTCAAGCATAAGTCTTCTTAAAATCTTAATACTATTAAACCCCGTATCATAGTAAACAAACACATACTGACGTCAACAACTTATAACCATTTGTTTGATTTTATATCCTTGAGATAATTTTGATGTTCTCTTTGATGTTATAACTGGGATGTTCTTTTGAGAATCATTGATAAAAAGTACATCAAGCCTAGTAAGGCTGTTATACATTATTCTTACTTTTGTATTACTATGCTTTGGAACAGCTTTTATGCAAAAACTGTAACCTGTGTAAGATTGTCTCTCTCAGGCAACGCAGCACAAGATGTACTACAAAGGACAGAACGAACCTGTTGAATGCATGAGAGAATTGTATTCACATGAATGTATATACGTTTATTTGACATTTAACATATACACATGTATTGCAGATTGCTTAGAGATTAACATGGTGTGATGAAATGTATTGGTTGAGTTCAAGACAGGCGGCACGGTGGCCGACTGGTTAGAGCGTCAGCCTCACAGTTCTGAGGTGCGGGGTTCAATCCCCGTCCCCGCCTGTGTGGAGTTTGCATGTTCTCCCCGTGCCTGCGTGGGTTTTCTCCGGGCACTCCGGTTTCCTCCCACATCCCAAAAACATGCATTAATTGGAGACTCTAAATTGCCCGTAGGCATGACTGTGAGTGCGAATGGTTGTTTGTTTCGATGTGCCCTGCGATTGGCTGGCAACCAGTTCAGGGTGTACCCCGCCTCCTGCCCGATGACAGCTGGGATAGGCTCCAGCACGCCCGCGACCCTAGTGAGGAGAAGCGGCTCAGAAAATGGATGGATGGATGGAGTTCAAGACATGAAATGTGCTTGAAATTGAATGTATTTACTGAGAACCCGCAAGACATGAAATGTGCTTGTAGTTGAATGTATTTACTAAGAACCTATTTGGGTGAGCAAATAAGAGGTCAAGTCAGGATAACGCTGAAGTGAAAGTGAAAGATACTACCACTCTGGTCACGTCAGGACACTCTGAAGTGGAAACAGGTGCTTCCCACTCAGGTCATGTCAGGACACTCTGAAGTGGTGATAAAAAGTAATAGCGAGGAGCGCGTGTCAGAATATGTAAACAAAGGATTATTTTAGAAAAGGGAGTTTCTGAAAACCAAGGTTATAAAAGCCTCACACGCTGATAAACGGGGCTCCTTATTCTCTAGAGGATAGGGAGACACAGGCTCTTTTCTCTCGCAATGACAAGGGACATGCTGGCAGGAGGAATTCATCAGGCTACTTGGAATAGCACTTCATTTTTGAATCTTCCTCTTTAATTGGGTAAGACTAAAAGAATATTATAATAAGGTAACTAATAGAACCGCCATTGACGTTGCGTGGATAGGGAAGAGAGTTGGTCAGCTGTCCAGGGATTCTTATATTCCAAATTATCTTATTATTAATTGGCATTATGGCTCCATAGGACTTGATCACTCCTTAAAGCTCACTCAAAAGGTAATACTTGTTTTATGATTCATTACTTTTAAACTACTTCTACTTCTTTTCATTTTTGTTATTTTATTGTTTACTCTATATTACAAACCCCTTACTGTCATATTATTATTTTAACCTTAAGTAATCAGTGAAATAAAAACCTTGCCTTAATTTTATTCTATCTTTGTCATTCTTATAATGAGAGTTGTCTCATTTTTATCACTCAACCTGAACGTTGACGATGCCAATAACACCGGGTCGTAACACCATCCAGAAAAGTAACTCATCTATATCTCTTCGGCTTAATACAAAAACAAATCCGTACGGTCCTAACAAGGATTGTTAAATTTACAAGTGCAAACGATTTTTAAGAGATGAAGCTGCTGTAAAAATGGAGTACTCACAATATTACCCTTTCACTCGGTGCGGTTACTCAACAAGGGGTGATAAGTGAGGGCAGATCGGATTGGCTCCGTAAAACTAAAGGCAGTTAGCACGCCTAGGCGAATTCATCTCGACACCGGCTTAAAAGCTCCCGTCTTCTTGCGCGTACGTCGTTGGAGACGGCAAGGGAACAGAAGGGGAGGCTTGATCCTTTAAACGGAGAGTCGGTCAGGACATTTCTCCCGTTTAGTCCTGCGGATAAGCGAAATCTGACAATGTGTATAAGTAATAATGACCTTTTAAAATGAGCAAACAAACATAGATCATTAATCAATACATGTACAACACTTGAATTATTCCATACCTTGAAAAACACACACACACACACGCACACGGACAAAAACACGCACGCACACAAACACACTAACATGCACTCCATAAGACAATTTGGTCACTGCTCAACCAGCCGAAGTACGCCGAGTAAAAGCAGTACTTCACAGTAACACAAACAAAAACTACAACATGGCATCATCCGCAAACGTTGAATGGAGGCAACTGGACTATTGTTTGTTGAAAACCTTTCACCTGTAATCCAAAAGGCTCCTTCAGTTTGAAATAATATTATTATGTTTTGGCGGTAGCCAGCGGGGCGGCACGGTGGACGACTGGTTAGAGCGTCTGCCTCACAGTTCTGAGGACCGGGTTCAATCCCCGGCCCCGCCTGTGTGGCGTTTGCATGTTCTCCCCGTGCCTGCGTGGGTTTTCTCCGGGCACTCCGGTTTCCTCCCACATCTCAAAAACATGCGTGGTAGGTTAATTGATGACTCTAAATTGCCCGTAGGTGTGAATATGAGTGTGAATGGTTGTTTGTTTGTGTGTGCCCTGCGATTGGCTGGCAACCGGTTCCGGGTGTACCCCGTCTCCTGCCCGATGATAGCTGGGATAGGCTCCAAGCACGCCCGCGACCCTAGTGAGGAGAAGCGGCTCAGAAAATGGATGGATGGATGGATTGCTGATTGGGATAACTATTATTTTCCTTTGTTTAACCGTGTCAGGCGATTGAGAACAGTTTCTCATTTATAATGCAGTGTCTTGGCCACGGACACTTCTACAGAGGACAATCAGAGCCGAGATTCAACCCTCTGGTCAGTGGACGAGCCCGCTCTACCAACTGAGCTGTAGCCGCCCAATAGATAGAAGTATGTGATGAAGAGTAGGGGCCCCAAGACAGAGCCCTGGGGACCACCTGTGGTGAGTGGGGACAGCTGGGAAGGGATTGATTTAAGCTGAATCAACTGAGTCTACATATCTCAGGCGTGGAGTTCCTTTGGAGACATGACGAGGTTAAAAGAGAACTAAAGAACCCTCTTCGATTAAAGGTGAAGCGTCTTCAACAAACAACAGGAGTCCCGTTGCGTCCCTTTAACTTTTGCGCATTACTATGACCTTAATAACTGACATTCTACACTGACATACAGTATAACATCCTCATCAGACTTGTAAGCCAACTTTGTGGGGAAAAGAATTAAGTGTCTCTGAGCTCACGTGGCGACCCAAAGAATGGAGATATTGGTGCCGCCCACGTGCGAAATCTGGTTGATGCGTCCGCGGATGCAGTCCAGGGTGACATAGACGGCGGTCCCATTGTGGACTCGGAAGGAGGCTCTCAGGCCCACGCTGGCCCACTGGCTGCCCTGTGGCATGTGTCCGGAAACCTGCTGAGCCACGGGAGTGGCCGGACCGCCGGCCCGCTGGAGAGTCACCTTAACAACGTTACACGAGTGGATTAGCCTCAGGTTCAAGGCGATGTTGGCAGTGCCCTCTTCCAGGAACACAAAGTTATTGCGGCTGTTTGGCTCTCCCGAGCGAGCCAGGCGGACCTGCTGCGAGTCCGGAGAGATCTGCTGGAAGGCGAGCGGCTTGTTGCGGACCGCTCCGAGTGGGAGGCCCGCCTCGGCCACGGTGGCGGTCAACGTGGACGAGACGGCCGAGGGGATCCAGATCAGGCTGAGAGTGCTGATGCCGGTGCCGTCTCCGAAATAACGGACGTTGCACTGTGACGGCGACGTGATCTCGAAGCTGAGCGTGTCGCCACCGCCCACGGCCACAGATCCCGCCAGCGTCACAGAGGTGTCCCTGTAGTTGACGCCCGTCTTGAAGGCCCTTGTGGCCTCCTGGGCCGTGCCGTTGTGGCTGGTGTAGGCGATCAGGAAGAAGCCCTCGCGGACGCAAGTGTGCCCCATAGCGTAGAGCGCCTGCTGGAGGTTGAACTTGACCACACCATTCTCCGTGAATCGCACGCCACGGTTGTCGTGCGTCAAGCCGATCACGTAAGGGTCGGACACCGACGTCACACGGAACGTCGGGCGGTAGTTGGACTGGTAGTGTACCAGCAGGGACATTTCGGCAGTCATGGCCACGGCGCCAGTGTCATGCGACAACCACAGCAGGCTCAAGGTAGGCGTGGCAATGTCGTAGACGTGGAGGTCCTTGCTCTGGTTGCAGTGCTGGTTGGGGCTCCTAAGGAGAAGACTCACAGTGTCGTTGGGCTCCACCTCTACCCCGCCACTGACGCTCACGGCCTGGAAGTACTTCCCGTCAGGCTGCTCCACGCGTACCCCACTGAGCTCCTGACTTTCCTCCTGCTGGCTGGTGTTGAACCTCAAGCCCACCTGGAGGAAGTTCCTGCAGCTGTGCTCGATGGCAACATTGTAGTCCAGCCACAGCAGCCCGTGCTGCACGAACGTCACCGGGCCGCCCTCGCTGGACAGAAGATTGCTACGCTCCTTGCTGCGCACGCTCAGCTGAAGCCCGGCAAAGATGTGGCCTCCAGACTTCCGGGCTGAGGGAACGGTGACGCTGGCGCTCCAGGACTGGGAGAGACGTGCCCCAGAGGGCGAGTCGCAGACTGAGTCGGTGACAGTGGTGCAGGGGACGACGACAGGGTCACCGTCGCAGTCGGAGCAGGCCTGACACTCCTGAATCTCTTGGTTGAAGAAGTAGTCGTGGCCACACAAGCCCGTCTCCGCTTCTCTTTGGGATGCTCCCAGACACCGGAAGCCTCCTGAGGCCCCAGGAGAAAATACCATCAAGTCATCGCAAAACAATTCCTGGTGGTGATTGTTGGCCGTTGACAAACCTGGAGTGTTCAGACATTTGACTCGCACGCCGCAGACGTTTGCTAGTTCGAGGCATTCATCTCTGTCCTGTGAAGCAAACGGTGAAGAGTAGACATTGCGAAGTGGGACAAGTTCAAGTCCTATTTATTTTTATGAGGAAACTGTAAACGGTGAACTTCATGTGACTGCTTGGTATTTTTATCTGAGGGGGTGGAACTTTGTCTCTCAGATTGAAAGTAAATTCCCTATGTGTATGGTACGCTCAGAAACTTCAACAACACGGTTATGATGATGATGATTGCTGATGCTGGCGGCTAACAAGCTAACGTATCTTTACTAATGTCCTCTACCAAAGTGAAAATGCAAAGAACGAATGATGCACGTAATATAAAGGCTTGCCGGAGGTTTGTCTTGAAGGTCGTCAACTCTGCGAGTACCTGGCACACGGTGTCCGTGGTGGGCGAGCACTGCAATATGAGGAAGAATCCTGGCGGACACACGGTGCACTTGTGGCACTGCGGCGGATCACTCCGGAAGTCGCAGTAGTGGTCCGGCTGGCAGGCAGAGGGGCACCCCGACAGCTGCTGCGGGAAACGAGCCGCGCCCGCCGCCTCCGTCACCTTGGCGTTCGTGTCCACCATGTGGACGGCGTTGTGCAGGTGGCTGCGGGCCTGACTCTGGAGGCCCGCGAGGTGGGTACGGAGGTAGCTCTGCAGCTCCCCCTGCAGGTCTCGGAAAGACGCCCGCTTGAGCACGTCGCCCAGGAGGCCGAAGTGGGCCTCGACCGCTTCCATCTGCTCGTACATGCCGCGCTGCTGCGTCAGAATGTCGCGCTGCTGCGACAGGAGCACCACCTGCTGGTCAGCCAGCTTCTGCTGCAACTCGCCGATGAGGATCTGCTGCGCCTGCAGAGCCTCCACCAACTTCTCCTGACCCTTAGCCAGCTGGAGGTGGAGGATGAGGGCGTCTTCTGATGGGACCTCATTTTCTCCTGGGTGAGGAAGCATCAGATTCATCAAATAATGCAGTCATTCGAAAAGCGTGGCGCGCCAAAGAATCACTGCCAAAGTGCAGTTCAGTTGTTCTCAACTTTTTTTTTTTTTAATCAGCTTTGGACTTCAGGTGACATTTTTATTGACTTATTATTTAAGTAGTTTTTTTATTTTCCAATCTTTAAGCGCAGTGTTGCTCAAACTGTGCCTAATATTAAAAATAACATGAAAAATAAACCATTTTACACATACAATATAATTAACTCCGTTTGTTTGTTAATTACTTGTAATTAATTACTTGTTTATTTGTTAATTACTTGTAATTACACTAATTAAAACGTCTGTGTGGAGTTTGCATGTTCTCCCTGTACCTGCGTGGGTTTTCTCCGGGCACTCCGGTTTCCTCCCACATCCCAAAAACATGCATGAATTGGAGACTCTAAATTGCCCGTAGGTGTGAATGTGAGTGCGAATGGTTGTTTGTTTGTATGTGCCCTGCGATTGGCTGGCAACCAGTTCAGAGTGTACCCCGTCTCCTGCCCGATGATAGCTGGGATAGGCTCCAAGCACGCCTGCGACCCTAGTGAGGAGAAGCGGCTCAGAAAATGGATGGATGGATAATTAAAATGACATTTTATTATTAAAATAAACAATTTGACATACCCACTTCAAAAATGTCAAATGTGGCTCTTTTTTTTGCCCATCCTTGGTGTAGAGAATAGAAACGAATATAACCCAGTTTTGGAATATTTAAGTCAGTAAAAACTATGAGTTAACTATAATATATAGTGCTCCAATAATTTGTGCATGCGTAAGTAAAAAATGTAATGCAAACCTGGTTTGATGTCACAGGTGAGCTGGACACCTAGAGGCGCATCACTGAGTTCTGAAGACTCGGGGAAGTCTCCCAGTAACTGCGCGGCTCTGTCGGCCAGATGGACCAGGGGCGGCGGCGGCGAGCTCTCCCCCGCGTCCCCGGCGGGCCCTCGGGGTCTGATGATCCGCAGCGGGAGCCGGCACTCCAACCCTTTGCAGTCCCGCGTCTGGTTGCCGGTCACGGGCGCCCTCACGCAGTCGGCGTCGCGGCACGGCGGGGCGACCGCCGCCGCCGCCGCCGCGCTTCTCTGCTGGGGACTCCCCGAGAAGGGGGCGTGATCCGGGCTGCCGGTCTGTGGGTGACGCGGCGGTCTGGACGACCCGCCCGCGGGACAGTGGTCACCGGTGCACGGTCGCGGGTCTCCGGTGCCGGAACACGAGCGGCGGCCCCCCTCGCACGAGTCAGCGTCCGCAGACGCCAGGACCAGTAGCAACAGCACCGACAACGTCGACGCCATCTCGCGTCACGGACGACGGGCCGGTGAGCCTGGGCCCTGCCGCCAATGGACAAAATCTGTGAGTAATTGACACCCCCAGAATGCGTCAAATGTACTGTAATTACTTATACATGCCACAAGATGGTGGGAAAGGACTACTTTTGTCTAAATTAAGCTCCTCAACTCACTTTAGCACCAAGATGCCACCAGATGGCGCCAAAGCACTAGTGTTGTTGCTTTGCCCCTAGCACAAAAACAGTGAATTTTCAGTTTATAATCGAATCGACAAATATGCAGCGCTGCATTAAGTTAGACTATCATGAGGATTTTTCTTACACAGCAAGTATAGAATCTGTACTGAAATATGGGATTACCTATTGGTTTGCTAATTTTGCACTTACATTCTAAGAATACAATCTTTAGATTCATAAAACTAGCGGAAAAATTCACCAGTCATGTAATACATCAACAAAAGAAGGTGAAAAAATCTTATCGGAGGACAAATGATGAAAGTCTGTCCGAAGATATAAGGTACCAACCGCTGTAAGGTCTAACGTAGCTTGGACTGAAATCAAAAAATGTGAAAAATAGTTGGGGAGTCTTGGGTATGTCCACACCTACGAACAGCCACCAGGCTCCTCTGACCCTCGTATGGACTTTGAGACTGGGACCCGAGTTCAAATCCCGGCCTCCAAATGAAACTCAAAACTTCTGCAACTCTCCTCAGCGGATTCAGCAAATCGAGCTGAACAAACACGGGGTGAAAAGTGTATTATCCGAATAATGTGTCATGCGGCGTTGATGTCTGCTTGTTTGTGTTTGTCCCTTTTACTCCCAGACAAATAAATGGCTCCTGAGTGAGGCGAATAAAGCGAAGCCTTGGAACGTTTGTCTCCCTCCTGCAGCAATGGCAGTAAAAGTAGCGAAATGTCGACTGACCTCGTTGCGCGTGCAGCCTCTTTGTTGAAGGAGTCGAGCATGAAATTAACGTGGCATCCTGAGCTGCGGTCGACGACTTCGCATCGGGTTTCATCGCCTGCGCCGTTAACCCTTCGGCTATTGACTGCAATGACGTCACATGCGCTCGTTCCTCAAGCGAACTCGTTTGTAAATTGTTAAGATCAGCAGCTTCATTACTTCTAGAATGTCACTCTCCTTTTCAAGTCAATTGCTTTAGCGGGATGAGCATATACTATTGGTGGGCAACTGAAGCCTCACGAAGCACAATCGTGCCGAAAAAGGTTCGAAGCTTCAAGGCGTCGGTGACGGTGACATCTGGTGGACAACCGAAGCCATAGCAACCTCGAAAGAGCACGATTGAAGCGATAATAATACAAGTTAATAATACAAGTCTGTATGGTCATTCGAGTGTTTTGTTCATTCATACCGTCGTCATTACAATAATATATGCAGATGCTTTCACCCATACTCTTAAAATAAATTCCAGATTAACCCAAATAATAAATGCAAATTATATTCAATGTCAAATGTTGGTTAAGGGTTTACTTAAAGCTTTGAGCTTTATTTCAAAACTGTACTAAAAGTCTCTAACAGGATTAGAGATCCTTCCTACTTTGCAAATGATCATGGTGTGTGAATTCAGAAACATTGTTTCGTGTGCGTGTGTGGTGTTTTGAAGGAAACCCTTTAAAGATAATGGTTTGTCATTTGGGGACTCACTTTCCTCACAACCCCATTTTGAAGCAGAACGATGCATCTCAGCTAGTATGGAGCCGAACCACGGAAATCTGTCAAAGCTGTCAAGCTGTCATTGGCTCAGAATGTGTCGAAACGCCTTGAGCCAATGAAAAGCTTAGAAACATTTTGAAGAAATGAAGCGCAAAGCGAAACAGCGAAGACGTTGAAGCTTTAAACGTCATCGGTCATGTGACATCGGCGTTTCCAATCACGCCGCTTCAGGAAGAGTCGCTATCATTTGCCCATCACTAGCATATACTGACGCGATTAGAGTGATATAGATAGCTACGTCCCTTAACTGGCGTGCTCAGCTTGCTAGCTTGATTAGTTAATAAAGAAACGGGTTTACTAAATTAGAAAAATTGGCTCGCGTTTATTGGACAAATACAGTATTCGGAATATCGGGAAAAATGCTTGTTATGCCAACAAGCTTGAGCTAACCAGTAACTACACTTGTTAATTCTGATTAAGTTGTTACACTGGTGCTTAGTTTACTTGCTTGACCTAATTATCTATATATATAGATCTAGATAAGCCAAATGGGATAACTAGTTTGGTTACTAGACAAGTAGACAATGGGTAACAAGCTTGGTAAGCTAACTTGCTTCAGCAAGCTACTCTTGAATGAACTTGACACGCTGACTAGCTTGATAGCTTTGGCTAAGCAACTTGATTCAGTGGATAGATAAGGAAAGATTGGTCATTTAACTAGCTCGCAAAAGCAGTTGGACATAAAGACATTTGTAACAAGCTTGCTAAGCTAACTGCAGATTGATAAGTGAACAACTATAATAGTTGGACATAAATGCATATTTATAAGACGCAAAGATGGGATAATCTCGAGGGAGAGCCTGCTCAGTTTACCATCTTGAGCTAGCAGTAGATATAGTGAGATAAATGGGATGACTAGTTTGATAAGATAATTTACTATCACAGATAGATGGCCTAATTGGTTTTAAGTGCAAAATAGCTGAAACTAATAATTAGTTAAGATAAGTAAAAGATTGGTAAGTTAACAACTAGAATCGTGCCCCAGAAGGCACATTTATAAGCTAATTGGCCTGAGTTAATTAGACAGATGGGTTTACTAGCAAAGACTAAATTGCTAGGTTGAGCTAACCAGCTTCAGTAGACAGCTAGATTAATGGGCTGGCAAAAAATGGCCCAACTGTGTTGCCTAGCCAGCTTGCTAAACTAACTAGGTAAGAAATCAGTTAGTTTGGTTGTCTTTTCACTTCTCATTTGGCTCACTGTTGACTTTCCCGTGCCCCTTGCACTCCCTCCAGTTGTGTTTTGTTGTGTTTGTGTTGTTGAGCCGTGTCTGAATGTTGAGACAGCCGCCGGTCCTCAAAGCCCGCCAACAGCCAGCGGCGGCGCCCCTCTGTACTGTATACGGGCGGGTACACGGCCAACGATGGCACGAGGCACAAATGCAAAGGGCTTTTGTGTCAACCATCGTGACCTTCAAGTTGCTGGGAATTACAGTCTCTCGGGACCTGAAGTGGGCGATCAAAATCAACTCCGTCCTCAAAAAGGCCAAGCGGAGGATGTACTTCCTGCGGCTTCTGAGAAAGCAGGGCCTGCCACGGAAGCTGCTGAGGCAGTTCTACACAGCGGTCATCGAATCAGTCCTGTGTTCTTCCATCACAGTCTGGTCTGGCGCTGCTACAAAAAAGGACAAACTCCGACTGCAACAGACAATCAAAACTGCTGAAAAGATTGTCGGTACCCTCCTACACACCCTTGAGAACTTGCACGCTGCCAGAACTAAGACAAGAGCGTGCAAAATCCTCTCGGACCCTCCGCAACCCGGTCACCGGCTCTTCCGGCTCCTTCCCTCAGGTAGGCGCTACCGATCAATGTAAACTAGAACAAGCAGACATTCCAACAGCTTCTTCCCTCTTGCAATTCCATTGCAACATGCTGCCAATTTCTTTTGTCTGAGTTTGTTGTCAGATTTCTGTCAGGCCAATTATATATTACTTGTGCACTCACTGTAGAAGTCTCGCCATGCTGCACTATTTGCATATCTGTTGTTGACCAATACTGGCCACTCATGCCAGAGTAGCATCTGCCCCATTTGCACACTGACTGAGGAGTATCTGCAACATTTGCACAATCAACATTGTCCCAGATTATCGCGCTGCTCGTCACTTTAAACTGCATACACTCCTCGAAGTCTCGGTGCCCTTTGCACAATGGTCATTGCACCAGATTATTGTGAGCTTAGTCATTCGAACTGCTGGAGGACTCTGCATCTTTTTGCACAACTGTCAAAAAAAATAATTGTACCGACATTACCAGATAACTAGCAACCCTTTATTGCTCAGTGACTGTTTTTCTCAATGTCTTTGTCTCAAAAGTGTTCTCTGTCAATTGACTGTCTGCTGTCGTACTAGAGCGGCTCCAACTACCAGAGACAAATTCCTTGTGTTTTTTGGATATACTTGGCAAATAAAGATGATTCTGATTCTGTGGAGGTAAGAAATTACACCGCAGACTTTATTTTTTATTTTTTTTATTTTTTTATTTTTTTTTTTTTTTTTTTTAAAAGTACACATGGCACAACTTCACTCGACTCGAGGTACAGTGGCCCCCGGTTATTGTGGATAAAAGTCACATTTAATGGTAGTGGGATTAAAACAATCAAATTCATTAGAGGCTTTCTTATTAATTGCACTCATTTTAATCAAATGTTGGACACAATCTTTTTGGTCAATGAATATATGTTCATTCATTCATTTGACGGGTCGCGGGCGTGCTGGTGCCTATCCGAGCGAGAGGCGGGTATGAACTGCTCGCCAGCCAATCGCATTCGCACTCACATTCACACCTACGAGCAATTTAGTGTTTTCAATTAACCTCGCATGCATGTTTTGGAGATGTGGGAGGAAAGCGGAGAAAAGCCACCCAGGCACAGGGGAGAACATGCAAACTCCACACAGACCAGGCCAGGATTTGAACTCGGGTCGTCGGGCAGATGTGCTAACCGGTCGTCCACCGTGTCACTGAATAGATGTGAACATGAATATAATAAATACATTGAATAAAATGTCAGCTACTTCATTCAGGCCACATTTTGAGTGGACAATATTCTCAAGATGCTAACTCCTGAATTCAAGTTGGCTATTTTCTTCTTGTCATTTAGAACACTTCATGCAGGTGTTAGCGGTTGTGGCTCGAGGCGCCAAGATCGATTTTGCCTGTTGCTCGAGGGCTGAAGTCAGGGATAGCCGCCCAGCAGGGCTGTTTCACTGCTTTCCCTCCACTTCAGGAATAAGTGGGCACAAGCTCCGGTTGTGGTTTTCGCCACGGTATCGTTCCCATGTGTCGGTAGCCGCCCACCAAGTTCAATGCACGACTGTCCGGTACAGACGTTTCACATCACACGTTGACAAACAGCATATTGTCTTGCACGCTCCCCGCTGCGTTTGCCATTATTGGACCGTTTTATTTATTTGAAAACTGCAAAGGCATTTCCAGGCGCGCTTGGATCTAACGTGACGTAAAGCATCCAGGCTCACAGCTTCAAAAAAGGGACAGCGGGCTGCTTTGTTTGGCTTCTTTAAAGCCACAGTAACTCTCACTCTCCTTCAAATGCTTATCATTCTGTCACCGTGACAGACAAGTAGCTGCGACCTTCTCTTTGCTGTCCGCCTGCGCATTTATCAGGGTGTTAAATGGACGAAGTAGCGCTGCCAATGGAGGAAATATTGGCGGCTGAGGCTCCTCCATTTATCACGAGACCTGAGAGGCTACGAGGCTTCTGTTTCCTTCACTGAGTTAAGACCACAACAGAAAGGGTGGTCCGGAGAGCCGCAATCCAGAACCAGGACTACAAAACGGGTTATGGAACGAAGTGCAGTATCTGTCTCAAGTTCAGTCCGGGATTTTTTTGTGTAATTTTTCTGGCCTGATTTCGCAGAAGCATTTTACAAAATGTGCGATACATGTTGCAATATTTTAAGAGCTTAAGTTGTGATATATAATATTGAACTATTTGTTCTCTGTCGTTTGCCATTCTCAGTCCATCTAGAAATATGCAAAAAGGTACCAAATTCTTGAATATTAGTCTCAGCTACAGCAAGTCCAAGACAAACTGCTAGCGGTGCAACAATTAATCGATTAATCAATAACCGGCTTCTTCCTGGACAATCGTGCCATGATTTTGTGGTTCACATGACAATATACTGTATGTATATATGTATATAAACCTGATACAGAGTCGCAGTTTTCTGTTGCAGCACCTCAATGTGGAAAGTGTGAGTCGCCACCTGACTCTTTTTTTTTTTTTTTTTTTTTTTTTTTTCTTGCAATGGTCCATTCCAGTATGGTTTAGTGGTGTCGTGCGGCGGGCGGGCCTCAGTGTTGGAAATGTTGGGTGTTACTCGGAGAACTAAGTATCTTTTGAGGTGGTACTTGGTGTAAAACCTTTGAGAACCTTTGACCATATGCGTGGATGATATGTACAGTAGGAATGCTGTGGGAGGATTCCTAAAGTCTTTGCATTGATAAAAATGGTCAGAGATGTCGTAAAAGAAAAGAAAGCAGTGTGGTGGTGCTGAGTTGCAAGTGTAGTAGCGTTGAAGTGGGATGAATGTTGCTGGCGAGCCTTCCAAGTTGACTTGAGGAGAAATGCAAATAAAGCTGGTTATCCGAGCCCAGCGCTCAGATAAGAGAACCGGTTCCCTTGCCTCTGTTCCCTGGGCTTCTGACCTCGCCGCACCGCAAGATATTCTTTGCTTATTGGAAGCCCGCATAAGGAAAAAGGTGATTTATTTATTTTTTGTCGGCAGCACACGTCTGCTTCGACCACCGAGTAGTCGGTGTGTACCCTCAACGACGAGAACGCTTGTTGAGCAACGAGCTTGATTGATTGTCACTTTTTCTCACGAGCAAAATGAATCATAAAACACGACATACGATGTTTCTGTTTCATTTACGCTGTCACTGGTGACGTCTGCATTGAGCCTACAGTTGCGGAACATATTCTGCTTTCACAGTAGAGTTTCTGCTGCCATTTACTTATTGTCAAATATTTGTCAATTCTTTCACTAACTCCACGACCAATTTACTAACTAAATAACTAAGAGCTAACTAATAACCCAACCGACCGACTAATCACCCATCTAAGTTGCAGTGTAAACAACCAACCGATTGTGACGTTTGCCAGTCCCTCCCAGAGCCCAAAGACACGGACGAGCGTCCGCCCTCACCTCTCCGCCGTCGAGCGGGAATGCGAGACAGCCGTGTGTACCGCTATGCTATCCGTGACGGCTGCTGGCCAATCGCAGCCAGGTTCCTCCAGCGTCTTGGTAACTCTGCGAGTAACTCTGCGAAAGGCCGATCGTGTCGATCCATGTTTGCCCGAGGTGAATTATTAACAGCGACACAGCTCAGGCGACCTCTGCGAGCAACGTTGGCGGCGGGTCATTCGGCGGGCGGGCGGGTGGGTCGCGGGCGCAGACGGTAGTGTTGTGAAAGCGTCGTGCAAGGAATGCGGCGGCGGCAGGCAGGTCTGAACGTGAACTTCCGCATTGGGCAGGAAGAAGGTTGTCAAAAAAAGAAAGAAGAAGCAGATGGCCTAACGCTCGTCAACACACCCTAGAAAACTGCTTGCCGCTTTCTAACGGCCTCGTTCTGCTGGATAACTTTTTTTTTTTTGTTTTTGTTTTTTTGTTTTTGTTTTTTTAATCGATGTCCACGACACCTTCTTCTTAAAGGATATATTCTTCCATCCACATTTGTAAACTGTACATACAGACACATTGGAAAAGGTGAGTCCAAGCGATTTGTTGTTAAAACTGTTGTTGGTTCTGCTTTCTGTGCTTTGTCTTCATTGCTTCACTTAGGAAGTTGATTACAGTGCGAGAACAACATGACAGACAGAAGCTTTCAAAAGTCCAAATCACTGAGTTTATTCAAATGAAGGCAAATGAAGGCAAATGAAGGTAACATACTGACCGGAAGCAAGAATTTACAGTTTATTAGAAAACGACATGAAAATAAAGGCATATCTAAAACACGGGGGCAAATCCAGCCTGTCATATAATTGTTTTGTGGCATTCTAAAGCAAATAAAGTGTGCCTACTTGCTAAATGAATTTGTTCTTTTCATTTTGTCAGAAAATGTTGACAAAAATTGCACATTTGCTTCACTTTTTACAGATGACAAGCGTTACAAGCATTTGTTTTTACCAAATCCTGTTACATAAATTGAACATTAGTATTCATATTTGGTTGCCACAGTTTTCTGTAACTTCTGATTTTAAACGCAATTTGCTTAAACAATATGTGGATACAGTATGTAATAATACCAAGAGGTAATGAAATATTATGATTTTCATTTCACAGTCAAAACGGCGCTCTGAGGAAAACCACAGAGAAAAGACAACAATCACGCCCACATACTGTAACGCACATAAAGGCCAGTCACATAAACACAAATATTTTTTGTATTTTCTGTTTTGGGATATATTCTGTAACCTGCTGTGTGTGTGGGTGTGGACGGACCCTTGCTCCCCTTTCACGCTGCAAGAAGGACATGCAAGTCACAGGCTCCGTGTCTCTTTTGTACGCTGGATTCTTCAGATTAAATCACAAGAAAATCAATTGAACCTATCATAAATTACAAAACAAAGTAAATTATAGAATTAAAATAATGTTTTCTAGAGTAGGTTATGTCACCGTTGAGCTCTTCCAGTTGCCAACAAGGCGCAGATAGCATCCAGCGTCAGCTACAATTTTGATTTAAAAGCGTCAAGTGCAGCTTGGAACTGTAGACATGGGTTCATGTTTTTCTGTTATTCTCAGCACTGCCACATTACCAGTTATAAGAGAGTGTGCACACTTGTGCAACCATAGTGTCTTATTTGTTAATTTTTATTTTCCCTCTCTAAAATATTTGTACAGGTGACAATAATGGTGGAAAAAGTTGAAAATATTGACCTTGGTATCAATTTTATTGATTTTTTTGGTCACAAAAGCCTGGTATTTGAACTGGGGTGTGTAGACTTTTGCTACCCTACCTATCCACCCATTTACCGATCTGTCTAGCTAACTACAGTGTCTATGTAGCAAGCGTGTTGTTTACACGATAATAACAGAAACAAGGCATTAATATATAAATATATATATATATATATATATATATATATATATATATATAAACAGGGTTGGTTGGTCAAGTCCAGTATAAATAAATTCTTTATTTGCGGTTTAGTTTGGCGCGTGTTGCTGTTTTAGTGGCCTCCATCTTTTGAGGTCTGGACTTGGTGTCGCCTTTCACACTTTCCTTCCTAGTGTGACTTTTTCAACAGTACCACTTAATGATTGTTCAAGTGAAGTCAAACGTTTAGTTCACTTTTAGTTTGCTGTCAATCAAACCCATTTTGATAACATGACATAATGGAAGATAATTTGCATAGTGAAAACAAACGCCGGACATGCTATCAAAAATTTTATCCATAGTTCTTAAAAGTTGTGAAGTGACTGATGTTAAAAAAAATGCTAAATTAGCTCATCTTTTTTTCAGATTAGACTAAGATGGATATTTTTTGTCTTTTAAACTGGCACATGACACATTCGTCTTACCAAGTACAACAGCTGAAAATCTGCCAAAGTACAGAAACAAAATTTTTGGGTAATGGTGGCGATCCTGCGCCGTGCAGCCACACCTGGGCTCAAACCTGCGCGCGCCGCCGCATCACCGATTGCAAGTCGAGCGGTCAGCGCCCTCTTTTAAATCCTCCGGTTTACTAACGTACATTTGCACAGCACCAACTGGCATCCGTTCCGTTTGTACTTGTTGCTTCCCATCACTGACTGCTGATGATGATGTCGTTTTCTTAGCATTACGACATCGCCAGCGCTAGCAGCGGCGCGACCGCTTCCTCTTCTCGGAGGCCAAGACGAAGCTTTGGCGTAAAAGGGCCACTCAACACATAACGGCGTGTTATCATGAAAATATAATGGGATTTTGCACAAAAAAGTGATGCACTTTGATGATCCAAAATCTTTGCTTTGAAATGATGGTAAATTACTCCATTTTTCATGGGGCAAATGTAGCAAATTTATGTCCAAAAATATGTGTAGTGTGTCGGATTAGCTTGAATTCCACTTCAGATCAAAAAGTCAAAATGGCAGCAAGACCAAACACGCCTGTGACGCGAGATGAAGAGTGAGAA